>NC_057922.1:3688073-3992832 GCF_018873765.1 Telopea speciosissima
CCTAAACCCTAACAATCTTAAAGCATTAGGATATTTGTTTCCTTGTGATCAAGATCGGCTTTGGATTTTGGATTTACAATCTTTTTTTGAGAGATCGTTTTGGCGTTCGTCATTCTCATTCACGGCTTTTGTCCAACTGTTCGTACATCATCTTCGATCTAACTCGAGCCAGCAAACGATTTTGGAGAACGCAACTAAAGGTTTGGTGTTTTGAAAAAAAAGAAGAAGATACTTTTGATTTGATTTATCAAATCTTATTGGGTTCGGCCAATATCTACCAGCAGCCAGTACTAACGTGTACGGTACCAGCGCCGACACCACTGCAACTCCGCGATCTTTTTCTCCGTCATCTAAATCCAGGGTTCTCCATCTCAGGTGTGACTGTTTCTGAGCATTTATTTTTTTTATTTGAACTTTTGCTTCGGCATATAAACAAATCACTTAATATGGAGAAACACGCTGTTCCAATTGAGATGATCAAATTGGAAAGCTTTAGTGGCTCTGAGTTCAGTTCTTGGAAAAGGAGAACTCAGTTTGGATTGAAGTACCTTAATATTTTCTACACTGTAGTAAATAAATTTTCTGATTGCATGGACCTAACTGAAGCCCAATGGATAAGTGATGAGGACTTTTGCAAAGACTACCTATTGAACTGCCTATCAGATAGGCTGGCAGAGACCTATAGTAAATATGAGACTGCAAAAGAGATTTGGGAAAACCTAGAAACCTAATTCAAAAAGGAGGAGGACCTATAAAAAACTCACTTGGTTGACAAGTTTATGGACTTCAAGTTTCAAGAAGATAAGGAGATACTTCCACAAGTAACAGACTTTGAGAACTTGAGAACAAAATTGAACCAAGAAAACATCCCTGTTGTTGATGCATTCTTAGTGGGTGCAATTATCTTTAAGTTGCCCTCTACCTGACATTCCTTTAAAACTGAGATGCACAGAAAGAAAACACAAGTGGGGCTGGATGATCTCAAACGGTTCATTAGAATCGAAGATGAGAATAGAGCCAGGAATAACTTGGAGATGGTGAAACAATAACAGGCATCTGCCAATTTGGTTTCACAACCCAAGAAATATCCTAGGCAGTCCAAGCCACCTAAGAAAGAACCCCAACAGTTGGAGGCCAAAAAGACTAATTTTAAAAAGAGGGGCAAGTGCCGCAACTGTGGAAAGTGGGGTCACTATGCATCTAAGTGTAGGGGTCTTAAGAAAGGGAACACTGACACACCACAGAAGGAAGTTCACATGCTGGTGGACAAGACTGAGCCTACTAACTTTGTTGCCATGGTTGGCAAGGGTAAGGGGCTGGCTAGTACATCTTCAGATTGGTGGTTAGACTCTGGAGCGACTTGTCATGTTTGCAATAGCAAGGACCTGCTCACTGATGTTGTTCAAGTAGCAGAGACTGTCACTGTTGCAAATGGAGACGTCGTGGAAGTGGCTCAACAAGGGACAGCGAACCTGATTCTATCATCAGGTAAAATATTAACTTTGAAAAATGTTAAAATCTTTCCTGATTTTGAAAAGAATTTAATTTCCATTGGAATTTTGCTTGATGCTGGCATGTCTATTACTTTTAGTAGTGGTAGAGTAACATTGTCTGTTAACTAATTTTATTTTGGATGTGCTTATAATTTGAATGGTATGTTTAGGTTGAGTTTAGCTAATGAGATAATAAACCAGGTTAACCATAATTCACTTGATCCCAAAATACTACATTGTAGGTTAGGACATGTGAACTATAGGAAAATGCTAAAACTAGCTAAAACTCATAATTTACCATTAGACACTTCAATTAGATTTAACAGATATGAAGTGTGTGCTCAAACTAAAATAACTAGAAAATCGTTCAGACCGGTTTCTAGGAGCACTCAACTTCTTGAACTTATACATTCTGAGATTTGTGACTTTAAAAGCTACACAACTAGAGGAGGTCGGAAGTATTTGATAACATTTATAGACGATTTTTCTAGATATTGTCATTTATACCTGTTAAAATCTAAAGATGAAGCTTTTGAAAAATTTAAAATTTTCAAGAATAGGGTAGAAAATCAATTGAATTTGAAAATTAAAAGATTTAGAAGTGATAGGGGAGGAGAATACAAATTGACAGAGTTCAAGGAATTCTGTGCCTCTGCAGGCATAATCCTTGAAACTACTGCTCCTTACTCACCTCAATCAAATGGCATAGCTGAAAGAAAGAACAGGACGTTAACAGAGATGTTAAACTCCATGTTATTGACAGCTAGCATGCCCTCTTGCTATTGGGGAGAAGCAGTGTTGACTGCCAATCACATTTTAAATAGACTGCCACATTCAAAACTGACTTCTACATCTTATGAACTATGGCATAATCATCCCTGTAGATATGACACTCTTAAGGTTTGGGGCTGTATAGCTTATGTTAGGATACAAGACCCTAGGAGACCTAAGGTGGGAACTAGAACAAACACTTGTGTATATCTAGGTTGTGAAGACAGTCTGTTGCAGATCGGTTTTTGGATCTATCAACTAATGTGGTGATAGAATCTAGGGATGCTATATTCTTTGAGGATAAATTCCTTAGAGATAAAGGCCTGACCTTGCCTGGTCTAACTGAAGTGGTTACAGAATCACCTTTGGAATCTGAACCAATTGTTTCTGACACTACTCCCACAATGCTCCTTGAATCAGAATCTAGAAGAATATCTACTAGAGATCGAGTACCTAAGAATTTTGGTGAGGATTTTGTGACCTACCATTTAGAGACTGATCCATCCACCTATAAGGAAGCGATGAGATCTAGGGACTCACTGTTTTGGAAAGAAACCATTGATGAGGAAATGAGCTCTTTAAGGTAGAATGAGATCTGGCACCTTGTTGATCTGCCTAGAGGGGCCAAGACAATAGGGTGTAAGTGGGTACTGAAGAAGAAACTTAATCCGGATGGATCTATAGCCAGGTATAAAGCACGATTAGTAGCTAAGGGCTATAAACAGGTGAGAGGGATAGATTATTTTGACATCTACTCCCCGGTCTGCCATTTGGCAACAATAAAGATTCTTCTTGCCATAGCATCTATTGAGCACTATGTTGTGCATCAAATGGATGTAAAAACGGCTTTCCTTAATGGAGACCTAACAGAAGAAATCTACATGAACAAACCTGAAGGGTTTGTCATGGAAGGTTCTGGAAAAAGAGTTTGTAAATTAAACAAATCTCTCTATGGTCTTAAACAAGCACCTAAATTGTGGCATGAGAAGTTTGACAAGACAGTAAAGAGCCTTGGTTTTCAAACCAGTAACTCAGATAAGTGCCTTTATTTTTTATCTGAGTCAAACAAGATCGCGATTATTTGCTTGTATGTAGACGACATGTTGATTCTAGGTTCTGATCTCTCTGTAGTGAGTGACATTAAAGAAACCTTATCCAAAGAATTCGACATAAAAGATCTTGGTGTGGTAGACACCATTCTTGGGATGAGAGTAAGCTTCAGTGAGCAAGGGATCACCCTTAGTCAGACTCATTACATTGAGAAGCTACTTTCTAGTTGGGGATACAGTGATTGTAAATCGATTGAGACACCCTATGACTATAGCAAACGGTTGAAACCTAACACAGGTGACACCATGAATCAGTTAGATTATTCTAAACTGATTGGTAGTCTCATGTATGTAATGAGTTGCACTAGGCCAGACATAGCCTTTACGGTAGGCATGCTGAGTTGTTTCACTAGTAATCCTTGAAAAGAGCATTGGGATGCCCTATCGAGGCTGATGAGATACCTTAAGGGTACTCAAGGTTATGCTTTATGTTATACTGGACATCCTCCAACTTTGGAAGGATATTCTGATGCATCTTGGTGCTCAGATTTGGGAGACAGTAGACCCACTAGTGGTTATGTATTTACACTAGGAGGAGCAGCTGTAGTATGGAAATCCAAGAGACAGACTAGTATTGCTCTGTCATCTATGGAATCGAAACTTTATGCTTTAGCTTCTGCGGGAGATGAAGCAGAGTGGATAAAGGATCTGATCATGGATATTCCATTGAGGAGTTTTAAGTTAAACTCTATATCTATATTCTGTGATAATCAAGCAACAAAGACGATTGTGAATAACTCACTCTTTAATGGCAAGAGGAGACACATCAGGTTGAAACAGGCCATGCTGAATTATAGAACAGAACAAGGGATTATCACTTTGATTGATGTGAGATCGAAGGATAATATGGCAGATGCCCTTACAAAGGGATTGAACAAAGATCGAACATTCAAAACTACAGGGGAGATGGGGTTAAAGACTATTTAGTCAGGTCTTAACCTAACCCAATATTATTTTGAATTATTCGAATCTCATCTAGCCTTGGTAAGCATTCGGGACAGTTTACATGTTTCAGATAACTTAGTTAGCTTACTAAGTATGGGGGTTTGTGAAACCATTCCAAACTTGATGGTGTAGTAAATTTTCATGTGAAGTCTCCTTACTTTGTTATTCCACAAAGGAATATGAAAAATGTCTGATATGTTTCAATGATATTGTGCTAGTCTTTATGTCATTTCAAATTTGATGACGTGTCTTTCATAGTATGGTGTATCATTCCAAATTTGATGATACAACATAAATCTATGACTGATATGACGAATACAGTATTCCAAATGGAAATATAGTATGGTCCTTATGATAGAGACTATATAGGATCGAGTTCTTGTAAAGAAACTTGATGATGATGCTTATTGTTTTTTTTTTATTTACCTTCAGCCATATATGAAATGTACTAAGTTCTTATTGTTGAACTAGATACTATTGTGCAAATGATTGAATTCATAATATCTTATGAAATTCATATTTGACAAATTACAGAGAATGGCGAAGATGGAGGAGAACGGTTGAACCTGGATCTCGATGAGGATGACTTATTTGATGAGTAAAGTCACATGGATTGCAAGGACTTTTCCTTTTGATTATTTCTTTTGGTTTAGCCACTTACATGTGGAACTTCGGATTTATTGTTGGGTTTAGTTTTTTATCTAAAACCCTAGTTTTATTTCTTGAAGTTACTTATTTCTTATTTGATTTATTGGATTATTGATATTCAATTTATATTGATTCAATTACTGATTGAACAATGGTTCCTATACATGTGTAATGGATATATGTAGAACATATGAGGAGATTGTAAGGGTATTTATGTCATATCCCTTCATATGTTCTAATATAATCCTACTTGCGTTAATGCCCAGGCTGTGAGGGGTAATCTAGTAATTAGCCCATCTGACCTAAACCCTAGTTTTTCTATATATATTAGCTGGAGGCAGCAGTCTGGGTATTCCAAACTAGATACTCAGGGTGTAATGCTTTAAGCAACCTTGTGCTTAAACCCTAAACCCTAACATGGGCCGCATGGCCACTTGGCAAGGCTGTGTCAGGGAATGGGGGAGGAAATTTAATGAGGATCCATCGTCAAGTGGAGAGAGAGAGAGAGAGAGAGAGCGCCGGGAAGTTGAGGAGTGCACGATAAGTTCTGCAAAGGTAAGCATGCAGGAGGTGCCATGGCGGTGGGGTGAGAAACTCAAGATCAAAAAGTAATCTCCATTCTATTTAAAGAGAGGTTCCTTACCTCTTAACATCTCAACTATCCCACTCTTCCTTGTACGTGCTAAGTTACTTTCAGAATTCAGATCTGATAACGGAGTCCGTTCGAGTGAGCCCTTCTCAGAATATGTCGCAGGTCTCTCAAAGCTCTACACCCTCTGCCTCTGCTCTTGCCGAGCAGCTAGCATCTCTTTTTTCCTCAAAACTCCCTTTGCCGATGCAAGAGGTGGAGCCAGTGTTCATTCCGGAGTCCATGGTTCAACATGCAAAGGCGCAGCTGCGTTACTCTCTTGTGGGATGGGTTTGTGATAACGTTCAGGTAAGCATCCATGAACTCCAAACAATGTTCTCTGAAACAGGGCAACCCAATCCTGTAAATGTTGAAGAGATTCATATCGTGGACGAGGCTAAGGATCGGTTTATTGTCAAGTTCACTAACCCTAGAGATATGCATGTGGTGCTCTTTTCTCAACCATGGATTTACCATGGTCATCTTGTGGTTCTCAAGCCTTGGAACCCTGATGTTCCTGCAGATCAAGTGCTTTTCAACTATGCTTTTATGTGGGTTCAGTTACACAAACTACATTGGATGTTCAACGTTTACGACATTTTAGCTTCTGTGTTTTCAAGTACTGGAAGATGGCTAAATATACAGTTCCCGGTTGGTTCTCTCAGTTCCATAAACTCACCGGCGGCGAGGATGCTCATTCCCCTGTCTGAAAATATTATCTCCACCGCACCTATAAAACTTGGCAGTCCAGAGCATGTCTGGGTTCAATTTGCTTATGAGAACAGACCCGTCATCATGTGCTCTAACTGCATGAGGATTGGTCACAGAGGCTTATTAGACTGTCCCTTTAAGCCAAGCCAAGAATTTCTAAATGCGGCGTTAAGCCTCAACGATGCCCAAGCCACTGCGCGCCTCCTTCCGGCCGCTGCCACTCCCCTGGAAAGATCGAGCCTTCTTATTGAGGTCTGCAGGATATATGATGAGGTTTTCCTGGGTAAGAAGCTGGAGAGTGCAGTTCCGACTGAAGAATTTTCTGGCGACGATCAGGAACGAAGTAATGTCTAGTACTCATCACCGAGGAGAAGGATGGAGTTGATCCTCTCCTTCAAACATTTGGCAAGAATCTATGATCTTCAGCTGCCAATTCCGACAACTGCCAACCCCATGCAACCTATTCAAATCAACCCTTTCCAGCATCCCGAGGGACAGAACCCCACATCTCCTCCACCTGGACCTGGACCACATTCCTTTGGCCAGTCCAAACCATCTAAGTCTTTCTCAAGTTCTTCCTCTCCGAACACTGTTTCACCGGAGCATCTCACTGTCGAGATGGAAATTGAGGGCATGGGTAAGGGTGATGAAGCACAACCAAAGGTAGATGGTTCAACCCCAATCATAGAGCATTCTCAACAACACGAACCCAATCCTTTCATCGCTACTGTGGACACTTCATCTTCTCCAACCAGTACTTGCAAAAGAAGAGTTTCTCTCGGTGAAAATGAGGAACACAAATCTATTGAAGAAACTCCAAGTGTGATGAAAGCTGGCAAGAAGAAACAGAAGACTCTTTCTCCTACTCTTGAGGCTCTGGTGGTTGGCCGGGTTCAACCACCCCAGCAGCCATGATTGCCTTAGTGCTCAACTGTCGAGGGATTGGTCACCCCTCGGCAAAAAGAGAGCTGCGGTCTCTCACTGATGGGGTTACTCAAGATCCACCGCAACTGATTGTTAATATCATCTCAGATTGTCTTTCCCTTTGTTAATGTTAGTTTTGTTTATGCTTTTAGGCAGGGTAACTTTGCTGCAGACTCCCTAGTCTCTTTTGTTGGTTGTCACAGGAATTTTGTAATCCAGGGGTCATCTTCTTCCCCCCCACCCCCACATCTTCTTCTTATCTATGTTCTTGTTTTATGACCTGTGTAACTCCTCTCTGCCTCGTTTTGGACTTTTGGTTGGCAATGACGTTTAATGAGGTATCTTTAATTTTCATAAAAAACTGAAGTGTCTTAAGAGAGAGAGTTTGATGATGGTTTGGTAGACTGGATTATGCTATATATTTAAGACCTTCCCCTGTTTTCACTCACATTACAACCAATTACTTTGTGAACGGCTCTGTTAAATGTGAAGTGCAAATGACTCCTTTACCTCCTCTCCCTCTAAACCCACATGACCGTTGAACATCTCATTATCGGACTTGGGTTTCCGCCCTCCGTGGCAGTAGCTGGAAGATGCAGCACAGCGAAAACCAATCCGACTCCTCTACTTCCGCCTTTCCGGTACTGTCGTGCACCCAACAGATACAATAGGACAGTGAAAAGACCACCTTACCCCCTGCCTGAGAGCCTTACCCATTTCCAAGCAATCACAGTTTAATTTTGTTTCCATAAAAACCCTCCCCTTGCAAATTGTAAAAATAAGATAGGTGGTTAACTCTTACATGTACGATGTACGTTTACCTGTTGGTACGTGTAGAGGAACCGAAGTCACACAAACCACACACTAATCCCAAAAGCTTAATCGGACTTTTAGGAATGGAACTCACACAAACCACACACTAATCCCAGAAAGTTAATCGGATTTTTAGGAACGTGGAATGGCGAATATACACAACACACATCACACTGACACACCTGATGTGGGACTAAACCCACACACCCCTTCTTTTTTTTTCTTTTTTTTTTTTTGATGAAAGTGTAATCACACAAACCACACACCAATCCCATAAGGCTAATTGGACTTTTAAGACCGTGGAATGATGAATTTACACAACACAGACCACACTCACACACCCGATTTAGGACTACACCCACACATCAAGGGGCCACCTTTAAACCCCTGTGAAATGATCAAACACCTTTTGTTTTGCTGCGCTGGATCCTCCAACTCCCGCCACAGCTGGGGGAGAGCCGGACTACTCATTATCCAGAGCCCCGACGGTCCTGAAAAACCATCTCCTGACGGAGTGACGGCCTCACATACCAACATCAATGACTTCATACTCTGCAGGCTGATCTCGCGGTTGGCACCTCTGTAATTGCAAACGTTCAAGAGTCGGCAAAGACCCCAAATGTTGGACAGCCCTGGTGTCGGATCGATCCCCTTGCACGACTGAAGCTTCAAAGTCTATAAATTTCCACAAAATTAATGACAAAGCGGCCATCCATCCACCATCTAGCAGGATGGTATAAGAGTGAAATTTGCTGCAATACTCGACAACCCATTCTCCGTGGCAGCATTAAGAACCAGTTTCCGCCAATTAGGTCATCCCTGTGCAAAAACTCGTATTCCTCGATAAATCGAAGGCGGTGGCAGCAAATTCTTTTCAGGGACATGGGTAAGGTTGGGGAAACGTGAAAGAAGCCGACCTGAGATGAGGAAATCCCAGTCGAGTAGCTTGACAGAGTGAACCAGGCGGCCTTGGAGATTCAACCATCGCTTGCAAACAAGCGAACTATGGTTTCGCTTGTCGTCGGAGTGAAACGTAGGTCATCGCCAATCCTCGCTGCTCTTCGGTTGGAGGTAGAGGTTTTCGGTTGTCGCAGGACAGAGTTGGGGATGGGATGGTAATAGGTCTCAAGGGAAGTAAGGGCATTGTCGTCTTTTTGTTTTAATTTAACGGACCGTCAAAACGGAATGGGCCTGCTTGTAAATATATCCTCAAACTAAGGGAAGCCCTGTTATTTTGGCCAACGCAAGGGAGGGCTTTTATTATAAGGCATAAACTAGGGGACGTATTGTAATATTCCCTTAAAACTATATCACGCAAATACCCCTCTAACCTTCACTCATGAGGAAGAGGAACACTTGTTCGATTTTTGGACAACAGGTCCGCAGGTACGATCTGCGGCGCATATGTCGCCACGCGTCTATAATAATAATACTCGGCTCGCGTGCTTGTACTGCTACCTCACGCAATTGCCTTTCACAGTTGGTAGAAGCAGAGAGACTCAGAGAGAGGGAGAGAGAGACATGGCAATAGTAATTGGCAGCAGAGTCAACCCAACCGTTTTTTGTGGAAGGAAGATGGGTTTTCTGAAATCGACGAGGCCAACCGTCAGATATTCTTTCCCGGCAATAATACGAGCTACTTCAACTGCCACTGTCAAGACAATTCCTGTAATTCTACACTTACCTGTTTAATTCTTCACTTCTTCTACAACCGTATCAGACTGATTGCTAATCGATATCTGAATGTCCAAATTGTTGGACACATCACATGAATTTGCTGCTTCTGAATTTAAGCTGTCTCAGCTGTGATAGGTGATTCAAACGGAAGCCCCAATTAGCAGATACTTCGATATTTTTGATTCTCACGCCCTGACGCATGCACTTTGTTAGTGTCTCCAAGACGAACTTGGCTTTTTTTTTTTCCTGACCCTGATTTGTTTTGCTCTGAGTGTTGAAAATGGCTGCTGAGCCCAACCTGACGTTTCATAGTATAGCTCATTTGATTGAGCAGATATCCTTAAATGTCTTAGGCCATCAAGCATGAAGCAACTGTGGTGTTTTGGTAACGGATGGGTTTTATTACGCTTCTTGCACCTGTAAATCCAAACCCGCCTCGGCAGATTAAGTGTTTGAAGAATTTAAATCATCATCATCATCATTTTAAGTAACGAAACACAAAGTCCATCCCTGCTCCGCTTAGTCGTCTTTTTGCAGGGTGTTCAGGGGCAAGACGGGCCTCATGCTTCAAAACTGGAAAGAGGTTTGGGAAATGAAACCAGTAGTCTTAATGAGGCAATGGACATCATGGTACGGCAAATTGTTTGGTTAGGGTTTACAAAAGCCAGACCTGCTCCCATAGGGGTTTGCTTGGGTGGGCTCTTTAGTTTCGCCTGCAACATTTCCATCCCAATAGCCACTATGACCCAGTTGACTTTTCTTCTACAGCTATGCCATTTCTGCCTGTTAATCTGTTCCTCTTCACAGTCCTTCCCTTAATTTGTTTGGGCTTCTGATGCCAGTTCTCACAATTGCTCTTATATGATAGACTCATTGGACAAATGTAATTTGCAGAGTCATTGATCAGGCTTTGCATCTGGATATAGATCATGCCTTCATAGCCTTTTCATCTTAATGTTAAGCCAGTTATGAGGCTCTAAACTTGGGTTGGACTTGAAAAGACATTTTGAAAATTGTAGTGGCAGTTCACTACTTATTCCACTTTTTCTCAATTACGTCAAAAAGAATAAGAAGTGATCATAACTAGCTTGCTTATGTATGTTACTGGAGACGTGCTATCACCATTTTCTGATACTGAATGTCAGCTGATATGCTTTGTTGAGCTTAGACCAATGGAGCAGCTAATGACGTTGCTCTTCTAATTTTTTTTTTTTTTTTAAATCATAATTTGGTGTCTGATGTTGTTCTGTTAAACTTGAGCAGTCTCACTCATGATGGTACCACTGGATGATCTGTTACACTTTATAAATACTCCTTTCTTGGTAGGGTCAACTAAGCCTCTGTTAGACCTCGGCTTATCCAACAAAAATGGAACAGTACAAAACAGAGAAGTGTGATGACTGTTCCAGATAGACCTTTTCAAATTGACAACTTGTATGTCTTCTTGGTTTTTTTTTGTGTTTTGATATCTAGAAAGACACTGAACAGGGACAATTTAATCATTTATATAGCTGGCTTATTGATGAAAGTTCTTGAGATTAGCAAGATTTCTCAACTTTTGTTGATGTTATAATGGCTTTTCCTCTTGTTATCTAGCCTTCTGTTTTGTAATTTGGCCTTACGACACTTCTTCTGTATCTTCACATGATGTTTAGGATCCTATTCTAAATGTAGAGGATACCAGAACCAGCAAGAACATATTAGCTTGTTCCATTTGTTATGACCCATTGATGTGGAACGGCGAACCAGGGTTGACAATGTAAGTTTTTTCAATCATGGACTGAGCCTATTCTTGTGCCACTTGAACAGGCAATTACCTGTTTGTTTTTTTTTTGAAAACCGGGTGGTTAAAGCAGAGAATGTAAACAGACCCCCTTTTGGGTTTGTTGTCTGAAATACTGTTTCCTCTTCAGTCACCCCTTTTCCCAATTTCCTCATCAGTAGAAATTTTGGTGACACCTTTTCTTTCTTATTTTATGGAGTAGCATGCTAATCTTTTTTCTTCTATTATTGTTTTGCTGGTATTGGATGAATCTTCTACAGGACGTCCACCCCTGGCTCTACATTCCAATGCAGCACTTGCAAGAAATCTTTTGTTGCCAATGAAACATTTATTGACCTGACAGCAGCTAGTGGTGCCAAGGAGTATCGTGAATCTGTGCCATTATCGTCGGAACTTTTCAGGTTCACAATCGCCTCATAATTTTATCACAAAAATCAAACAATTATATCATGCTGATGTTTTTATGCAATATTCCTCTTCATGTAAAATATATAGTGGGGATTGGGTTGGGTTTCTGAAGTAGGTCATATTGAGGAGGGAGTCGACGTGGTTGGGCCCTGCATTTTTATGAATTCTAACAATTAGATGCTATCCTCTAAGTCCCATATTAAAATATCAATACTTTTACTGTAGATCATTGCTTTTGTAGAATAGAAATAAAATTTCAAATACATGTCTATGCCAGTTGGCTGGAAAAGTTGATGTTGTTCAAGTTTTATGAATTGAAGCAACCAAGAAAAGTGTAGTTTTTAAATACACAGTTTTAACCACTGTTGGTTTTCTCATCCATGATGTTTACTTATAACTTGTGACTCAAGGCAGCTCTCTCACACTGCTAAATTGGGCTTCACTTTTGTACATATTGTGTTTATATAATTTTGTTGGGTAGTCATAATTAGGAATTTTGTCTTCATTCTATTAATGTATTGGTTAGTTTGCACAAGCAGCACTAAACTTTATATGGGTTCTCCCATATGTTGACTACATTTTATTCCTTTTCGCTTTGCTTTCGTGCTGGTGCATGGGTTATATAAGATGTGGATACAGCTTCACCAGTGCTGTAGTCATAGCTTAATGGCAAACTAATCCAGCCATTTGTGAATGATATTTCCTCTCAGTGCATGTAAAGTATGAAGTAATAGAAAATGTTGGAAAAAGACAAAATGGAACCCTTTGGGAAGAGCCTCGACGCCTAGGTGACACTATTGACTACTATGCTCTATACATAGTTTACATACTACATTGTCTGTGCTGACTCATACCACATTTACCATCTGACTTGATTTAATTTATTTTAAATTCTGAATAGACTTAGGTTAATTTAGTAAAATCATTAACTAAGTGACAGGCGGGGAACGACTCTGCTTTCAGACCCTAGTGCATTAGGGTCTGGGAAGGCAGTGGGTAAAAGAGATCATTAGTAATATTGTTGAGATAGAAAATAACAAAAAATGAAAGGACCTGAAAGAAACCCTCTTAGTTCAGTTATGTAATTTTGGCTGGTACTTTTGCATCATTTCTTTCTTGATCTCCCACAGTTGTGGGAGCCTTGTGCAGTGGGTATGCCCTTTTACTTGAGTGTCTATATCCTTTTCCTTTTTTTGATAACTGATATTTTTTCTCAATTGCCTTGGCATTTATCAGGGATTGCCTGGGAAGGCTTATTTTTTATTTCCTTCCCCATTGCTTAGACATCACATAGTAAATTTAGAGTTCCTGGCTACATTGCCTTTGATATATGTGCATCCATTTTTATGCATTTCTTGTTTCGAACTAGTTAACCCCTTGGATTTAACTTTGTTCAGTAGATAGAGTAGGAACATAATTTTCTTAGCTTGCATCTTCCGTGTCATGCATATGGATTTTTTGTTCCAACAGGACTCCTCTAGTATCCTTCCTTTATGAAAGGGGATGGCGTCAGAGTTTTTCTGCATGGGGTGGTTTTCCAGGCCCAGAGAAAGAGGTAATCTCATGAATTTCTTTCCTTTTTTCCATAAAATATTGCTCTAACAGGTGAAACTTTTGAGAAATCATTCTGGATATACTTTATTTATTGCATGTTTTCACTGGCTGGTTTCTTATATATTGCAGCTTCAGTCACTTTCTAGTAGACTTTCACTTGTTTGGAACTTACCCTATACCCATCTGCTGGTTCCATTTCAATAGCTCTCATTCCTCATTCCTCTTTTTTTTTTTTTTTTGGTAGGACATTCCTCATTCCTCATTATTAAAGAAAAGTGATGCAGAACCATCACAGATCTAATGGATTTGCCTGAGGGTAATGGGTCCACTAATGGTATGGAAGAGATCTCGATCTAATGGCTAGATATGGAAATTTTCAATCAAGATCTTATGGTCAGAATTTAATATGGTAACTACAAGATCTTAACTAATTTTTAGAATTTAAATCAGACATAAATAGGAAAGTATTTAAATTAATGAGATGGATTAGATGAGAGGAAAAGAAAGGGATTAGTGGGTGTTATTAGCAAGATTAAATAGGGGAGAAACAACCTCAGATTTAGGATCAGGTAACTAGCTATCGATGGGAGAAGAAAAATGAAGGAAGATAAGAAATAAGAGGGAAAGAGGGAAGTTGTCGATGGGTGGACTGATGAAAGGGAAGAGAGAAATTCCTTCCTAGAAAATACGATCTGAAACTGAAGCAAATCAGAAGAGAACATGGTTTGAGGTTTCGGATCGGATCAGCCGATTTTGGCCGGATCAGATCGGTATCGGCCGAGACCGATCCCGATACCAATCCGATCCAGCTGTACGAACAGGGGTAAAAATGTAAAAAAAATAGTTTTTTTTTTTAAATTTATAAGAAAACAGGGACAAAAGTGTCATATTTGCCCGAGTTTGAGCGATCCCGATCTGTATCGGCCGATCCGATCCCGATCCGATCCAGCCGATACCGAGATCACGAACCATGGAAGAGAAAGGGAGGCTATCGACTAGAAGGGAAAATGAGAAACATAAGGAGAAAAGGAGGGAAACATGCAATCTAAAAATCCAGATTATGAATATCAGAGATGCAAGCAAGCCCATCAAATCTGTGATCAGATTTGAGATAAAGGAAGCAACTGCGTTGTTAAGGGAAGAGATCAGATTGATGGAAGGGGAGAGAAAAGAGATGAGGTCAATCTTCTTGGGAGGAAGAAAGGAGAAAACGGGATGCAGGCCTAAACCTACATCCTGAACCAAAGAGAGGAGAGAACAAAAGAGAAGAGAAAAAAATATGTTTGGGATACCAATCTCGATTGCATTGCTCAATAGCACCAAAACTCTTTAAAAAGCTCATATTCTTTACTCAAATCATCTCTAATTGATGGGTGGTATATTATTATATATATAAAGGCCTTCTAAAATTCCTAATTTAACTCATATAAGGACTCCTAATCACACTCACACACTTAATAGCTAGGTAGAGTGTGTGAGTGTGATTAGGATTCCTTTTATTAGTGACAACTTAGGAATAAAACATAAAATAAATCCTTATCCAACTATTACTAATGTGGGATCAGCTAATAAAATAATAATTTTTGTGCACACCCTTAGTTACCCATTTTTGGGCTTTATATTTCAGCTCATTACAACAATAAACCCAACCCAAACCCAAACCTATAAAATTTAACTCGGGCCTGCATTAAAAAGAATTCTTTATGTGTATGACAAAACTAATTAGAAAACTTGGTTGGCCTCTAATGAAGAAGCTTGGCTGTCCTGTATTAGAAACTTTGGTTCCCTTATAAATAAGGTTTCAGTTTCAGTACTTGCTTTCCTATATTTTAGCACATGCTAATATCATTGTGACACAGATATATGCAGCTTGTTTTCCTTGTAAAATTTCAGAAGGATTTTGGCATTCATGGAAAATTTCTTTTTTCCTTTTTTTTTTTTTGTACTGTGGGGGGGAGAGTTGTGATAAAAGTGAAGCAGGCTAAAATAGAGGGAAAAGAAAATGCATTGTGTCACTGAACTTAAAAGATGTTGAAAGATATTGAACTTGAGTGGTATTCACCGTCCAGATGTGGTGAGGCAGATGCAGATGGTTGAGTATGAAAACCAGCCTAGGGAGGTGGAGCAGCAGTAGTATTACTGTTCCTACTAGCAGCATAGCGATAAAAACACTTGCTTGCAGCATGACCGTGTTTGGCACAGATCTGACATTTCAGGGAAGCTGCCGGGTTATTGGTGGAAGGACGTGTTTGTGAAGGTTTGGTATAGGCCAGGGTATTGGAAGGTGAACCAGAGGGCATGGGTAGAAGTGGTGTTTGGTAAGGAGGGGTTTGATAATACTGTGAAGGAGCCTTGGTTTTAGGCTTGCGGGTATTGTTGAAAAGAGCAACCTGTGAATTTGGGTCAGGTAGGGGAGAGGTGGTGTTGCCATAGCCACGGCGGAGACGTTGCTCATGGACGAGCAGCTTCGCACGCAAGTCAGCAAAGGAGACGACTGGAGTGATGTTCTCAATGGTGATGACAAAGGGACTGTATTCCGAACTGAGGCCATTTAAAGTGTGGCCAACAAGATCAGAATCTGAAACACGATCATCAATGGTTGCCAGGGAATCAGCTATGGTCTTGATGTTGTTCAAGTAATCAGTAATAGAGGATGATCCACGAGTTATCGTCTGCAGTTCATGACGTAAGTAGGTGTGCCTTGCCAAGGACTGCTGTTGAAATAAGGAAGCAAGAGCATCCCAGACGTCTTTAGCAGTTTTGAGACCGAGAATATGTGAAGAAAGAGACTGATGAAGAGTGGCATTAATGCAAGCACAGACGAAGTGATCTGTCTTGCACCAGGTCTGTTATGCTGGATTAGGAGAAGAAGGAAGATCATCAGTAGCAACAGTAGTCATCGGAGGTGCAACAATAGTACCATCAACGTGACCCATTAGATCACAGCTAATGAAGATAGACTCAAGCTGTTCACGCCAGAGGAGGTAATTTGTGCCATCCAATTTCGCGGCAACCAAATTGGATAAGTGAGTGATGGGGAAGGGAGGAGAAGAAGTGGTAGCCATGAGGAAGACGTGAGAAGAAGAAGTTGGAAAAAAAAAAATTTGAGTTTCAATGGATCGTAATTAGCTCGGATACCATGAAAGATATTGAACTTAAGTGGTATTCACCGTGTTTGATATGGTGAGAGTTGTGTTGTATTTATAATGATGAATAGGGCAAGAGCCCAGTTACAATAAAATAGTTTACATGATAAGAAGATAAAGGTTAGCTGTACACGGTTACAGTTAAAGAGATAACTTGGAAAACAAGCGTGTGTTATGGACTAGATAAGCACAGGTGTTAGGATTTATCCTGTTTAACCGTGTGTATCTTATCAGATGTCTGAAGCTTGGTGATATATTGCTACAACTGTTCATAGAAACCCCATTTTTCATGAAAATGTTTGTAAAGTTTTGTTGCTGGAGACCCTAAGACCCTGAAACAAGATTCCCATTTTTGGTATCTCTTCTTATGTTTCCAGCACTATGAAATGATGGGGGAACGTACATGCACTTCCTCCTCTACTTGAGCCCTAAAATTTTACTTTCTATATTTCACGACTTTTTTAAAGCCCATATAGAAGGAGGGAGGGCAGCCTTGTCGAGTTTCATAACCCTTCTTGTTCATATTGCTAGGATTCTCTCTTTGGTCTATCCTGTTTCTGAGCAATTTCTACGTTAGTTTGCTATCCCCATAACCTTCTTCTTGGTTTCTTTCTTAGTTATATTATTTGCATAGCGGAAAGCTAAATGTCACAAGGTCTCCCTCCCTTTTCAATACTTCATTTTTTTCCCTCAATTTTTTCATCGTCTGGAAGCACTTAAGGGAATTCTTTGGAACTCCCTGTAATTTTGTATGACATTGTCTTCCAGTTTATAAAATGAAAGGGAATCAATCACTTTCACCTTATGACCAGTTCATTGATTATCTGATATTTTTTTTTCTGTAGTTTGAAATGGCTAAAGATTACCTGAAGCCTAGTTTTGGTGGAAATATTGTTGATGCCAGTTGCGGAAGCGGGATGTTCTCAAGACTTTTTGCTAAGAGTGGATTATTTTTTCTTGTTGTTGCTTTGGACTTCTCAGAGAACATGCTTCGGCAATGCCATGAATTCATTAATCGGGAGGAAGGCTTTCCGAAAGAGTAATGTATTGACCTTCTAATCTGAGCTTGTTTAAGAAACTATTGGCAGAAGTCTTTTGATTTCTAGGTTGCATTTTTAAGGAAGAAATTTCAGATCCGATCTTATATTGGAATACTTTTATTTGATCTTCATTCTGCCTCCAGTTTGTTTATGAGATTCTGCTTGATGTCATTGAACTTGTTTGGTTCCAGGAACTTAATCTTGGTCAGAGCTGATATTGCTAGGCTTCCTTTTGTTTCAAGTTCTATTGATGCTGTGCATGCTGGTGCTGCGGTGCACTGTTGGCCGTCACCATCTGCTGCTGTAAGGATTTGTTTTCACTTTAATGTTATCGTACTGGAACTGTATCAACACCAATCCAACACCAATTCTAATATCGAGTACAGCGTGGATACAATTATCTGTTTTTCTGCTTTTTATTTTTTGTTGGGTGGTGGAGATGTGGTAGTTGGATAATAAGGAATGCCATATTAATAATTACAAAAATTATATCCTTATGTACATGCAGTTTGATGCTTTTCTTACTATTAAGTGAAATAGGTCAATAGTTAAATAATTGGGATACACAATGACGTCCTTAATAAAATGAATAAACTAGCAAAATGACTCTGTGCTAAGCAATTTTTTTCCTTCATAATTTGAAACCAGAGTTTTCAGTACTCATCTCTTTGAAACATGGGTGTCTTATTGATTGGAATCTAGAAATTTAAGATCCTTAGTATCACTTAGCAAGTTCTCATTTGTGGGTCATCTTTTCTTTCCTGTCATTAGTTATGCATATTCTTCATCTTTGTAGGCACACTTGTCTTCTTTCTTACCACTGACTATAATAACTAGGAGGAATGTTCATCTCATATTTTTGCATGTAGTATATTTTAACTGGCGAACACTAGGGAGGTTAAAGTGTCCCATGTTCCATGATGACCTGCTCCACAGTATGAAACCAGAGGGATCTTTGCATCTCCAGGCATCCTGGCTCAACCCCCATCTGCATCTTCTATCTGTAAAGAGTGAAAAAGGATATACTGATCCAGCTTCTGCTTTATTTTCATGACAATTCTTGTGCTTAATCTCGGATTATAATATGCAAGAACTTGTTCTCTGTTGGGCCAAGCTTATACTACTTTCCATTTTCTAATATAATTGCTGTATCAAAATAATGCCTAGAAGTTTTAGTTCCTTCTATTTGACTTGCTTTCAGCATGTGCTCTCCATGACTCTCCAATTCTGGCTTTCTAGGTGGCAGAAATAAGTCGAGTGCTCCGTCCAGGAGGGGTTTTTGTTGGTACAACCTATATTTCGGATTCTATTAATGTAGCCATACCAGTTATAAGGATAGTGCGTCAGGTATGTTGATTCACCTTTAAGTTATGGTATCACTTGGCTTGACACATACTGGTAGTTTTGCAACATTCCATGCACATTGGCTCTTCAAGATTCAGAAAGTATGGTAAGTGGTTATAGAGGAAGAGGTCTTTCTCTTGGCTTGTTAGGATCAACTTACTACTCATCTTATCATCAAAAAATTTAAAAAAAAAAAAAAAAAAACCCTTACTAGTCATCTTTTCTAATCCGAGAATGCGAAATCGACCCAGAAGGCATTCCAAGAATGCATACCAAATGCCGCCTATGGCTCAACCTGGTTACAAGTAAAATGAAATGAAAGTTAAAATAAAATAAAATCGAAAATTTTCCAATCATTTCTATACCAACAGTAATTGCATAAATAAAAAACTTACTAATATAGTAACCGAGTTTTACTTCACTTTTTCAACCAAATTATTTAGATTTTGAATAGAAAAGTATGACAAAAGGTTAGGAGTTATTTGAGAAGTGAAACCAAGATTGTCCTATTTTTTTAGCAGATTCACTTGCCTTGGGGGTGGATAGACAGGATATGTATAGGGCCATACCCAATTGTGTGTTTTGAGTACAGTATTGCTTTTGTTTATCCTTGTATAGGACCCCGCTCCCTGGGGCATCTTGAAGGAGATGATACATGTATATATGTGAAAATTTGTTACATTGCTTTTGTGGCTTTCAGCCTAGATTACAAGATTATACAAGGGCAGACCTTGGCGCAATGGTAAGGTTGCTCCATTGCGACCTAGTGGTCACAGGTTCGAGTTGGGAAATAGCTTCTCTGCATGTGGGGGTAAGGCTGTGTACATTATGACCCTACCCAGACCCCCCAGGGATGGGAGCCTCGTGCACTGGGTACACCCTTTTTTAATCTCTTTAAAGATTATCTGTTTGAAAAGTCTTGAAAATCTTAATTACTGGGGTGAGTTAATCTTGATTGGAGAAGCTCCATTGCTTGTGCAAGCCCCCATCAATTCCTTTGCGTTTCATTCTAGCAAACATACTTCCCGGATGGATACTTAACATGTTAACTACAACACTGCATGGTCAATACATCAGTGCCTAATATCCATTGTATACGGCTAGGACTACAGGGGTATCTAATCCCATTCGCTATCCTAGCTTTCCTCTTTCAATGTCAGTGTCGACCCAGCAGAGTGCTTTCACCATTGGTGTTCATAATAGATCCGAACACTTGCCCTTGATTGGCATCCAGATCATAATTGCTCATATGAATAACTAAAGAAGATAAGAGTGGAGATAGGAAAGAAAGATTCTAGTTATAAATATCTCCCAGACAGTCACTAATTATTTGACATTGTATTTTTTTTTTTTTTTTGTATACTTTTAAGTTGTAACTGGACAGAGCCTGGGAGATTCTTGAAGGTGGGGCTCATCTAGTTGTATGTTCTCATAGTGCACTATACTATTGTAAAGATGGCTTCTTATCTTTGGGAAAAAGAAGAGGATTTGTCAAGTTTGTCTAGTTAAACCATATGCATATCAATCGAACCATACCTTTTTGCTCCAGATCTCTGCCATTTTTCATTTTATCTTTTGACTGATGGTGGATTAGTTTTCTTTCTGTTTGCAGTACATTGGGCAATTCTCTAGCAACCACTTCTTTGTATCTGAACGTGAATTGGAAGATCTCTGTACAATATGTGGACTGGTGGGCTTTACATGCGTGAGGAATGGACCTTTTATCATGTTTTCTGCAACCAAACCCAGATAGTCATGCTCCTTGCATCAATATCTGGCTATCTGCTTTGCTAATGGGGCACCTTACTGATTCATAATCTATTATTTGAAGTGTACAGATACTGGTCATATTATTGCGCTCCTATACATGCAGGGGTTCCTCCCCCATCAATGATAAATATAGTTTCATTTTAATTTATTAATAACAAGAGATGTTTTCCAATATTGTAGAGGGAGGGTGGGTGCAGCCTTTCTTTTTTTTTGCATGTATTGGACAATTCCATCTCTACTGTGGAACATGAGAGTTTCTTCTCATCCATGATCCAACTCCTTGTGAATGAAATGATTCAAAGCGATTCAATAATATTGCAGATATACATGTATTTAATTATTTAATGAATAATAGACTGAATCATTGGATTTTTTTGAGGTTTATTCTATCATGTAGGAATTTGTAGATCTTGTTTGTATATACAACTACAACTAGACGATTTCTTTAATTTTTGTTTTAATAGAATGTTTAAGGGATAATGAAATGTCCAAGAATTTTTTCCCCATATTATTTGATCCAATACTTCGTTTGCTACTGCTTGCATACAAAAGGGTTATGGGACATGATTATTTCATTATCTGATATCTCCAAAACAGTAGGATCTTGATAACGCCATACTGGTTACATCCGTTGACGTGGTGGATTGAAATGGTGAAACCCATAACTGTGGTTTGGCTCAAATTTTACATTAAGAAAATATGCTTTCCATCGATGTGTTATACCACCCAAGATCAACATCTTCAACACCATAATAGACCATATCAATCACATTTTTTAACCTTCCCATATTAGCTCATCTGATTCAGAGAAGCAAACTTAAGCATCTTCCACTCCAGCAGGAGGATTATCTAATTCCATCTGCTCCATTTCTGATTGTATTAATGCATGCATCGATGCTCGCTCTCTGTCTCTTGGGTAGGTGCAATAGAGAAAGGAGTAGATTAGGCAACATAGACCCATCGGAATTCCTATTGCCATATAAAGTGCCTTGGCTAATGATGCAGCATTCTCTCTGTCTCTTTCAACTTCAACAGACTTGCTGGCTCCCTTGGGAGCTGGTTTATAACCATATAAATGCTGAGCTAGAAACCCAACTGCAGGTGGAGCAAATGATGCCAATATTGATTCGAAGGATCGATCCAGAGCATAGGCAGTAGTACGTGACTTCTCACGAACTATCTCTGCAAATATTGGACTACAAGAAATGTAAATATCAATAAACCAGAAATTGTCCACATTTTTGATGGGATAAAACCATATGTATTAATCAGTGTTTGGTTTTACCAAACTATCTACTCAATGTTTGGCTTTACTGTATGTAATACCCAAAAGAAAGAAAGAAACGCCTATTTCAAAACTACACAAAACAATGTATCTTCCTCATCTACATACTGTTTTTGTCATTTTTGCCCTCAATCATCTTATTCTTTCTTCTTTTTTCTCTAAACATGTACATGCTCTTGCCCTCATCTTCTTCATTATTCTTCTTTGGCAACCCCTGCAACCCTGAGGTTCTATGCCTATTTTAACACAATTTTCCTCAAGTATGGGGGTAGAACAAGACGGGCTAAGATGGAAGAGAGGCTTACTTGTTTGTAGCTGCAGAATTCCAATGTATGAAGAAACCCGTGATTGATAAGACGAAACCATGAATGAAAGCAGTGGAGGGGTCATAGGGTAGAACCAACAACAGTGCTGCTGCTAGTGGGATAGCCGATCCTGTGCTTATCTGCGCTAGAACTATCCTGCCACGGTTTGGGAAACGCTTCGAAAGGAAATCCCCCATCCTTCCTCCAAAGAGCGCACCAAGAGAACCAGCAACCACAAAAATGGTCATAAGGAAAGCTGTTTGTTTGTGGGAAAAGCCAATGAGCTCCAACCACATAGGTGCGAATGACAAAGCTGAGAATGGGATCGAACCTGTCACACCCTGTGCTACAATTATCTGGAAAGATGGAACTTCCATCACTGACTTGGCTTCCTCAATTAGTGACTTCACTGCTGATTTTTTGGGTTCATGAGGGCCTGGATCTCTGGCATAAGCACCGTCCTCTGAAAAATGTGGATCATTTGCAAATAGGCGTACCAAAATACCGACAACAACACTCACCATTCCAACTAGATGGAAGGAGATTCTCCAACCAGGGATCCCCATGAATGATGTCGAAGCTAACAGAACTGAGCATAGGTTTCCAATGATTGAGCCTAAGTTTCCAGTCACCTGTAGCCATCCAAAAGCTATACCACGGTTGGTGTTTTTGGTTGAGTCAGCAACAAGGGACTTAATGGCAGGTATAACAATGGCCAGTCCAATCCCATTCAAAGCTCTTGAAACTGCTACCTGAACCAGGAGATAACTTAGTCAGAATGGGCAAACCATGGTAGGATGGGAAGAGTGATTCTAAGTTATTCGAAAACTTCAGCTCAATGGGATGTTTTTCTCTTGCTATACAATTCCTTGGATTTTGTTTTAGATTTTGACTAGTATTAGCTCTGTTTCAAGAAACAAAATTAGATGATTTTTCATTCTTTCGCATATTGCTTTCTGTTATGTTCTGTTCTGCAGCAATTTCCACCCTACTGTTGACATTCGAACCAATAAATTAAATATAATTCTTCGTTGTTTTGATCACTGTATGTAAATTATTGCTCTTGCGTCTTGAGGTTTAAGTTGTTCTTGCCGATGACCATTGACCTAGTATTTCTTTGTAGTTGATTATGAAAGAGTCTAGTTCCATCTAAGGGAGAAGAAAACACAAGAACAAATGAACGATTGGCCAATTTAAGTAGTTCGAGCAATTCAGTATACATCCATAAAATATGCACCGCTTTTCAATGGCATTTGAGAAAGAGATTGGATTCAGGGAAGGAGTACCTGAAAGAAAGTGGAGGAGATGGCGAAAATGAAGGTCGCAGCGGCCCAGAGGAAAGCGCCGAGGGCGATCACGTGGGTTCTGTTGTGGTTGATTGCGAGGTAGGCTCCGAGTGGGTAGCAGCAGCCCTGCACGATGGCTCTGAAGAGGGTGAGGTAGCCGAGGCCCGTTGGGTCAATGTTGAGAGCAGCCCCAACCTCCTTGTACACACCAGGCAGCAGAGACTCGTCCGCTCTCTCCATGATCCCCGCCAGGTTCACCAGTATTGGAGATACTAGAAGATCCTTAGAAGATCCTGCAAATCACATGTTCCACATGTGATAATACAGCTTTTGGATTGATAGAATTCTACAGCTATTAGATTGATAGACTCCCTGATTTTATTCATTCTTTCCATATTCCTTTTATTTGATTTTCTTACCTTGTATAGATTCATTCTATCTTGTATAAATGCACAGTCATATCAATGAAACATATAGGTAATTCACACAATCTGATTCCAATTGTAACATGGTATCACCTAATCCGATCCTCTCACTACATCATCTTCTTCTTCCTCATTTCATCTCCATGGCTCCCACCGAGGCTGCCGCCCAGGTGCCGCGCCGAGGTCTTCTTTGCTCGACCCCGCTCAGCTGCCTCCTTGCAAACAACCGATTTGGATGGGTCCTCCCCATTCTTTATCCACCACTCCGACAACCCCGGTCTTGTCGGTTACCCAACCTTTGAAGGGCGACAATTACCCCACGGAGCCGCGCCATGCGCATGGCTCTTGAGGCCAAACATAAGCGGGTTTTATTGATGGTTCTATTCCACAACCCGATGCAACCTCCCCTCGTTTCTTCTCTGGAAGCGTTGCAACAAGCATGGTCCTTTCATGGATCGCAAATTCTCTCGGACACCGACATTGCACACGGTGTCCTTTATGCCTCTTACGCCCATGAGGTTTGGGTCGACCTTCACGATCGCTTCTCTCAAAAGAATGCCCCACGCATCTTTGAGATCCGTCGTGCTATTTCCAACCATCGCCAAGGCACGTCCTCCTTGGCCACTTACTACACACTTCTCAAAGGTTTTGGGACGAGCTTGCGTCCTATGACTCTTATCCAAGCATGCACTGCGGTGTTCTTCAACACCATTCGAACTACTTGTAGCGATCGCCTTCTTGAATTTTTGATGGGTCTTAATGATTCATACACTTGATCCCACGACCGGCTACTTCGATGGACCCGCGCCTTCCATCAATCTGTGCATATTCTCTATTGCTCCAAGAAGAACGCCAACGCTCCATATCGGCGGCTTTGAACCATCTCTTACTCAATCGGCCCTTCACGCCCGGGCCGTCCCAACCATAAATCGCCGCCCTAAACCTCATTACCACTGTGATTTTTGTGGTCTTGATGGTCACTACGAGTCTCGTTGCTTCAAGAAACATGGTTACCCACCGAAGAACTCCGCTAAGGCTGCGCGCTACTACATCCAACCTGAGTTCGCTCTCTGCAGCCTCCATGGTCGATGTTCCTACTATGCTCCTACCTTCACCACGGATCGGATAATCGAGATCCTTGCACTTATTCAACGGTAATATGACTCCCTTGGCCAATGCCGAGTAATATTGCTCATTCTAATATTTGGATTATCGATTCGGGGCCACGCACCATATGGCATCTCGATTTCTCTCTTTTCAGTCACATTCCATGAAACCAATTTCCCATTTCATACTAACTCTACCCATTCCGACCCCATGACCTTCCCTTACCAGTGATGGATTCCACCACCGATTACCCAATACCCACGCCATCACCCACACCGCCGGTGCCCAACCCTCCACTCCGCCCTCTGTTGCACCGGTTCCCCAACCCAATCCAGACCCACCTCCACCGTCTCCGCCACCACCCGTACCCACTCTACCCCCAATAATCCCTCTCAGACGCTCCCTAAGAACCCTACAACGCCATTGCGTCTCAAGGACTACCAGTGTTCGATCGCTACCCACCCTTCGTTTCCTTCCGCCGCAGGTACTCTCTCTCCCACCGTTTCTCTCATTTCTTATCATATGCTCTCACACTCTCATTTCCAGTTTATCGGTCACTCTCGCCATCAAGGAGCCAACTAGTTTTTCAAAGGCTTCTCTATCCCCAGTTGGAAGGAGGCAATGCAGGTGAGATCAAGGCTCTTGAGCTTAATAACACATGGACTTTGGTCCCTCTCCCTCCCATACAAAACCCATTGGTTGCAAATGGGTGTACAAGATCAAGAGGAAGGCGGATGGTACCATCGAGCGTTACAAAGCCCGCTTGGTCGCTAAGGGTTACACACTGCATCGAGGGCCTCGACATTCTATGAAACATTTGCCCCAGCTTGCAAAACTCGTCACTTTGTTCGCACATTAATGGCTATTGCATTTGTTTACCAATGGCCCTCTCACATCTCGATGTACAAAACGCCTTCTTACATGGCGACTTAGACGAAGAAGTTTATATGAAACTACCACGGGTTACCAGGAGGGGAGAACATTGTTTGTCGGCTCAATCGTTCTTTATATGGCCTCAAAAAAGGCTTCCGCGATGGTTCGCAAAGCTCTCCACGGCACTTATCCGCCTAGGTTTCACCCAATCCAAGGCTGATTACTCATTATTTTTTCAAGGTCGAGATGCTTCGCTATCTATATTCTAGTGTACGTTGATGACATCCTTATCACCGGCCCAAACACCGTTGCCATTGCTTGCCCTCAAAGTAACCTTGCATCGCAATTTCGCCTCAAGGACCTTGGCCCAGTCAAGTACTTCCTAGGCCTTGAGGTGGCCCGGTCTCGCCATGGCATATTTCTAAATCAGCGACAATACACCTTGGACATCCTTTCGGATATGAATTTTACTGAGGCCCGACGCACATGACTTTCCCTATGGAACAACACCTCAAATTCTCTACCACCGAGGGTGAGTTACTCGTGATGCAAGTCCATACCGCCGCTGATTGGTCGGCTGATTTATCTCACTATCACACGGCCCGACATAGTTCATAGTGTTACACTATTGAGCCAATTCATGCATCACCCCGCCAACCCCACATGGACGCTGCAACTAGGCTTCTTCGGTACTTGCATAGCACGGTAGGCAAGGCATCTTACTCTCCTCTTCTAGTGCTCTCACATTACGCGCTTATTGTGATTCCGACCGGGCTAGTTGCCCCGAGACCGGCACGCTCCACCGATGGCTATTGCATCTTTCTTGGCTCGGCCCGATCTCCCGGAAGTCCAAGAAACAATAGACGGTTTCCCGCTCCTCCGCCGAAGCTGAATATCGTTCCATGGTTTGTCACCACTTGCGAGCTTATTTGGTTGACTACTCTTCTACGGGACTTGGGCATTGTCCGGACCCACCCATACCTTTATATCTGCGACAACCAGCCGCCCTCCACATTGCGGCTAATCCTGTGTTCCATGAGCGTACCAAACACATCGAGATTGATCGCCACATCGTTCGTGATCACATCAACAACGGTGCCGCTACGACCGACTTATGTCCCTAGTTCTACTCAAATTGCGGATATTTTCACAAAGGCCCGGGTGCTACTCTATTCACCACTTTGAAGGCCAAGTTGGGTGTTCTCAACATTCACACCCAACTTGAGGGGGAGTATTGGAGATACTAGAAGATCCTTAGAAGATCCTGCAAATCACATGTTCCACATGTGATAATACAGCTTTTGGATTGATAGAATTCTACAGCTATTAGATTGATAGACTCCCTGATTTTATTCATTCTTTCCATATTCCTTTTATTTGATTTTCTTACCTTGTATAGATTCATTCTATCTTGTATAAATGCACAGTCATATCAATGAAACATATAGGTAATTCACACAATCTGATTCCAATTGTAACAACCAGCATCAATGTTACTGTCTCTGGTTCCAACGTCATCTTCTTCTCTTCGTTACACACACATCTGTGCTTGTATGGTTCCTGTCTTGCTTTGTTCTCCCTTGTCCAAAGGATAAGAGGAAGAGAGAGAGAGAGAAACAGAACGACTAAGAATACAGATCAAGAGATATAGAGGGGCTCGAAGAAGGAAAGATATGCACGAAACTCGGTTTGTTTTGACGGGAAGTGAAGAAGAAAAGAAACGCGTGAAGCCATGGACTCTGGGTGGTATTGACTTAGAGAGAAAATGTCTGAGAAGATGGGAATCAGAGTTGCAGATGAGAACAGAGATGAAATTCCAAGTATAGCCTGTGGTATTCAGATCGTCTACGGCGCCCGTAGCAGCCATAGCAGCACCCTAATGAGGCGTAGCATAATGATCACCTTACCCCTGCAAGGGCAAGATGTTTGGGCAGGGTAAGGCAATCATTGCACCACGCCTCATTAGGGCGCTGCTACAAGCAAACAAGCCGTAGACAATCCTGATCCTAACCTGTGTGTTTGATGTACGGTCCCAGTCTGAGTTCTCATGGCATGTTTCTGCTCAGAGCCTCAGTTTGCCGAGCCGTATTGTGTTTTTTCTATTTTTATGTTGGAGAGTGCGATTCTGTACATGGTGCAAACAAAAAATCCCAAGATATTATTATCCCAAGGGATCAGCTCAGTTGGCAAAAGACCAACTCCTCAAATAAGAGGTCATGAGTTCAAACCATCTTGAGGCCTATCTCCCCCTCCCCTATTAAAGCTCTTAAAACTAAAATTAAGGACACAGTTAGAAATAAATTTATAAGGATAATTGGGTGAAATCACATTCACTACTGAAAATTCTAAAAAACCCAAGAATTTTAACTAAATCTTTCAATAACCTCCTCCCACCATGAACCAACCAAACCTCTTTTTCTCTTGTTTCCGCTAAAAGTAACGGACTAACAAAGAAAAGAAGCAAAAAACTCAAACAAGATTTCCTAACCCTTCCCCAAAATAATTTACGAGCATTTCTCGTATCTACCGGTTGTGGAAACTTCTAAAGGTAACATCTCCTTCCCCTGTCCCTCTCTCTCTCGCACCAAATTTCTGGTTTTTCCTATATCTAAACCGTCACTTTCTTCTTCCAGACGAAGCCACTTTGCTTCCAGCGAAACCGAAACAGGTCAAACGATCTGTTGAGGTCTCAGAACATCATTCGAGTAGGCTTCTGCTGGTGGAGGGTTTGAAACCCCCTGTTCTGAAGCCTCTGCCACCCCTTCTTCCGCCATTGATTTGTCACAATAATCTATATCCACTTAAATACAAAACCCTAAAACTAGCTTGGGCCAAAAAAATCCCACCTAGAGTTTCTAGAAAGTGATAAAATGGTACAGAAAATGAAACAGAATCTAAGGATGAGAGGAGAGCTGGGTGCGAGAACGGGGTTATGGGTACACAGAAATTACAGTGAGATAGTGATCATGCGGGGTGAGTGGAACAGAGAAAGAGAATGTTGGATTTTCAACATGATTTCCACCGCCATTAGAGCTCAACTCCAAGTGAGAAGAGTTGTAGAGAAGAAACGAAAAGTGAAGGGTAGAGGTGGATCTATGGTTGATAATGAAAACATAGATTGAAGGGTGGTGATGGTTAATCGGCCCCGGACATAAGCTAACTACTAACCATATAATTAAATAAAGGCGAGAAGAAGAAGAAGAAGGGTCGGTTGTCTTCATCGAGGAGACTATAGATTGCAGCGATGATTTGGACCGAGAGAGAAAGAGACGGGTAAGGCAGGGAGTATGCTATGAAATGTCAGAAATGCCATTTAAAATATCAATTTGCAATACAATCATAAGATTCTACTAACATAAAATGAAATGTCTAATTTACCCCCACCCAATTGATAGTTTTATGTCCTATTACACGTTTCTTATTAGTTTTTTCACTATTTTGTTCTTTTTCCAAACGTAACCCACCCTTCTTACATGAATAACAACCCAAAAATAAAACCCAAGATATTAACAGTCGTAATTATTCAAGGTATAGCACCCATAAAGAGCCATTTGGGTTTGAAGGAAATCTGTGCAATGTTTTCAAACTCGAAGCATATTATCTCCTTTCGATGAGATGAAAGTAGAAACAGTAATGTCTTTCCTAGGGCAAGATCATGGATTTTTCTTTCCTTTTTCTTTACATTAACTTCATAAAATCTGACAAATTCTGACTTAGTGCATTGATCATAAGTTAAGCAACCAGACCATGAACAAGGAAGTGGCTGAAATACACTTTGTTCTTTTCATCAATTAAACAGTAAGATCTTCAAAACGCCATACTGTTTAGCTCATAATTTACATTAAGCAAGATGCCAAACCATTAATTTACTATCACCCAAATTCTTCACAAAGCCTTCTAAAGCCCCCAGAGAGAGGAAAACTGGGTCCACTGGTTGGAAGGAGTTCTCATAGTTGAATTATAAAGATGGATACCTATATAAGGACATCCTACCAGCTTCTGTTTGTATGGAATGGTTAGCCCTCTAAATTTGAGAAATTTAAGTTGGTGGGAAGCAGGGTCGTCTCATCAGTGTCATCAATATCAACACCCTCTACACCATAAACCATATCAATCACAGTTTTTGCCTTCCCATATAGCTCATCTGATTCAGAAAAGCAAACTTCAACATATTCCTCTCCAGCAGGAGGATTATCTGATTCCATCTGCTGCATCTCTGATTCTATTAATGCATGCATCGATGCTCGCTCTCTGTCCTTTGGGTAGGTGCAATAGAGAAAGGAGTAGATAAGGCAACACAGACTCATCGGAATTCCTATTGCCATATAAAGTGCCTTGGCTAATGATGCAGCATTCTCTCTGTCTCTTTCAACTTCAACAGACTTGCTGGCTCCCTTCGGAGCTGGTTTATAACCATAAAAGCGCTGCGCTAGAAACCCAACTACAGGGGGAGCAAATGATGCCAATATCGACTCAAAAGATCGATCCAGAGCATAGATACTTGTACGTGACTTTTCAGGAACGATCTCTGCAAATATTGGACTACAGCAAGTGTACATATCAATAAACGAAAAAATGTACACATATTTGACAAAATAAAACCATATGTATCAGCATGTGAAAAATATAAATTGTTGCATCTACTTGGTTTAGCACAGTGGTTCCGCAATTTAGGTATATAAAAATTCACGGATGGGATTGTTGTACCAAGCACATAGTGTAATTGATGCAGAGATGGACCACCATCCAAGTAAGTCTATCGTTCTCCTTGCCTTTGGAAAGATTGACTCAATTGGAAGCCCTATGTATCATCCATAGGAACTTCCCCAGACCATTCCACATATACCTTTTTTGTTCTGAATTTTCTAAAGCAATGTAGATGAGATCATATACAACAAGAGTGAGACTCCTTGACTAAGCTCCAGGACCCATCCGACAAGTTCTGTGCTTTTCTCTACCAAATTTTTTTTTTAAACAACCCGGTTTCCTCTAATGCAATCTTTTCTTCCTCATTGTTTTTCTTTGTTTCCTTTATGTATTCCCTTTTATTTCTTCGCAATTGTAGAAAGAAATGCAGGGAAAAAAAGATGGGTCAATAGGGAAGGTAGGCTTACTTGTTTGTGGCTGCCCCATTCCATGATATGGATAATCCCATGATGAACAAGACGAAACCATGCATGAAAGCAGTGGAGGGGTCATCTGGTAGAGCCAACAACAGCAATGCAGCCAGTGGGATAGCCAATCCTGAGCTTATCTGGGATAGAACTATCCTGCCAGAGTTGGGGAAATGCTTGGAAAGGATATCCCCCATCTTTCCTCCAAAGAGCCCACCAAGAGAAAGAGAAACCACAAACATACTCATAAGAAAAGCTGTTTGTTTGTGGGAAAATCCAATGAGCTCCAACCACATAGGTGCAAATGACAAAGCTGACCATGGGAACGATCCTGTCACACCCTGTGCTACAATTATCTGGAAAGATGGAACTTTCATTACTGACTTGGCTTCCTGAATTAAGAACTTCACTGCTGACAATGTGGGTTTATTTGGACCCGGATCTTGAGCTTTAGAACCACTCTCTGCAAATCGTGGATCATTGGCAAATAGGCGGACCAAAATACCTACAACAACACTCACCATTCCAACTAGATGGAAGGAGATTCTCCAACCAGGAATCCCCATGAATGATGTTGAAGCTATCAAAACTGAACATAGGTTTCCAATGATTGAACCTATGTTGCTAGTCAGCTGTAGCCATCCAAAAGCCACACCGCGGTTGGAGTCATCGGTTGAATCAGCAACGAGGGACAGAATGGCAGGTGTAACAATGGCCAGTCCTATCCCATTCAAAGCTCTTGAGACTGCCACCTGAATAAGAAACAGGAAAGAAATTAATAGTCAGAATGGGTAAATCACGGTAGTTAGTGATATGATAAGAAGAGTAATCCGATGCTATTCAAAAACTAAAACTGTAAGAGGGTCCAACTCAAAACCTTAAGGCATTAGGCGGAGAGAGTTCCTCAAGTACATGAAGGCTCCAAGGACCTGAACAAACCGATGTGCGACCATAGCTCTATAACTCCCAATATCTCAACACTTCAGCTAAATGGAAGATAACGATGTTTTTCTCTTGGTGTACGATTCCCTGAATTTTGTTTTGGAATCAACTAGTAATAGCCCTGTTTCAGCACCCAATTAGATTATTTATTCTTTGGCATAGTGCTCAGTGTTCTGTTCTATTCTATTCATGTACTAATTTGCACCCTACTGATGACATTTGAATCAATAAATAAAATATAATTCTTCCTGTTAAGATCACTGTATCTAATTCCTCTAGCCTTTTGAAGTTTCCGGCATTTCATGCTTGATCCTTAAAAGAGAAGGGTTTAAGGATTCGGCCAAGAGGCCCAAGATATCGGTACAGATTTCTGATAATGTGATTAAGATAGACCTCGCTACAGACAGACATAGTGAGCTCTGCTTCTGCAGCTCGCAAAAGCACAACAGTGTGAATATTCAGGTGTGCAATAAGGTTATGATGCTATCTATGAAGAATAGGAATGACAATGAAAGGTCAGATCTTACTTTGTTCTTGCCTATGACCGTTGACCTAGCCTTTCTATGTAGTTGGTTATGAAACAGTCTAGTTCAAATTAATGGGGAAGCGAAATTCAGATCAAATGAACAATTGGCCAATTTAAGTGGGCCGAGCTATTCAGCTGAAATCCTTGGGATATGCTCGCATTTTGAATGACATTTGAGAAAGAAACAGAGAGAGAGAGAGAGAGAGAGAGATTGGATTTAGGAAAGGAGGACCTGTAAGAAAGAGGAGGAGAAGCCGACAAGGAAGGTGGCGGCGGCCCAGAGGAAGGCGCCGAGGGCGATAACGTGGGCTCTGTTGTGGTGGATGGCGAGGTATGCTGCGAGTGGGTAGCAGCAGGACTGCACAATGGATCGGAAAAGGGTGAGGGAGCCAAGACCAGTTGGGTCAGTGTGGAGGGCGGCCCCAACTTCCCTGTACACACCAGGGAGCAGTGACTCGTCCGCTCTCTCCATGATCCCCGCCAGGTTCACCAGCATCAATGTTACTGTCTCTGATTTCAACTTCGTCATCCTCTTCACCTCTTTACCTCTTCACCTCTTCACCTCTTCACAGTTCAAACACAATGTATGTATGAGTGTGTGTGAATGAGATGAAGGTAAGTAAGAAAGAAAGAAAGAAAGAAAGAAAGAAAGATCTCGGGGTTTAGGAGGGGTGGTCAATGATGTTGACCATAGAGAAATGTCTGAGAAGACTGGAAATCATGAGATGCAGATGCAAATGCCCAGAGAGAAATGCTTGAGGATGTGGGGCCCGTCTGATGATGCCTCATAGCCTGGGTTATTGTAGATCTTTTGATTGTGCGAATATACACGTGTAAGGATGGTAGACATTCAAAGTACGCTTGATGCGTCCTCGTTCCACGGAATTCCAACATTTCTGCTGTTGTTTGTCGAGTCTTGTGATTTTTTTATTTATTTCTTTTCCTTTTTCTTCTTATCCTTCTGCTGTTTTTCCGACGCAACACATTGCCTCTCGCAGTCTCGCCGCCACCATCACCACCCCCACCCCTCATTCTTTCTCTAGCTCCCCTGCAACCTCGCCACCACCCTCTCCAGTCTCCCGCGCTCCACCATGCTCTCAGCAATCCAACCCCATACACAGTTGCTGCAGCCGCATACTCAATCACGCCACCACCCATGCGCGCAGACCCCAGCCTTGCCACAAGCCACTCCAATCCCATATCCCAATCTTAAAAAATGAGAGAGAGAGAGAGAGAGAGAGAGAGAGAGAGGGTGGAGGTGAAAATTTAAAAAAATACTGTAATCGAATACCCGAACCCCCACACCTCCTTGGCCTGGAGACGAAGTTGGTAATGCACTGAATGAGCGGTGAACGGTGATTGTTCAATCACTTCTACTAAGAACCTCCATGCCTTCCCACCCCAAGCAGCTCCTTCTCCTCCTGCCCTTCTTTCCAATTTGATTGCTTCTCTCGAGGTCGGAGCAAAACCTCAAAGATTATTTAGTTGATCAGTTGCAGAGGGTGAGATTGAGATTCTTCCTACGTTTTCCTGTGTAGGGAAATCGCCATGGCAATCTTTGCCTTAAATATACAAGTTGGTAAGGGCCAAAATTTTGTGGACAAATGGGTCTCAAAACCTCTACTTAGTTGTCAAAATTTATTGCAGTTGAACAAACAAAGCTTTTTGAAACATGATTGAACATAAATGGACAATTGAAGGCCCAAGGTAGGGGTTTGGGTTTAAAAAACTAAACAGTAGCAACATGGAAATTAGCAGAACTTGAAGCATGAATATGAGCTGCTTTATGACCTTCTCTCACTTGACAAAATAGTAAGCAATGATGAAAAAGGCCTACTCATATATATGTTATTAAATGCTTTTCATAAGCATCCCACATAGTTTCTCCTAGTTCTCTGGTATTCAATTTTCAAACTCAAGATCTGATAGGCAGGATCGTCAGGTACATGAAAATTTTGGAACAATAAAGGAGTGGTATAGCACCCATAAGAGCCATCTGGTTTTGAAGGAAATCTGTGCAAAGGTTTTAAACATAAAGCTTGATGTCAGTAACAAATTCTCTCTCCTTTTGATGAGTACAAGCAGATCGAAATGTCTTTCCTATGGCATGATCATGGATGTTTCTTTCCTTTTTCTACATTAACTTCATAAAATCTGGCTACTTCGGACTTCATGCATTGATCATAAGTTAAAAACCAGAGCATGATCAAGGAAGTAGCTGAAATACATTTAGTTCTCTCCATCAATCAAAGAATAACATCTTCACAACTCCATACTGGTTAAAGCTGTTGACGTGGTAGATTGAGATGGTGAAACCCATCAATGATTCAATGTGCTGTCACCCAAATTTTTCACAAAGCCTTCTGAATCCCACCTGAAGACAGGAAAACTGGGACCAGTAATGGTTGGAAGTTGTCATACTTGAATTAGAAAGATAGACACCTATATGGTCATCCAACCAGCTTCTGCTTGTATGGGGTTATTATTCCTCCAAATTTTAGAAATTTGAGTTGCTGGGAAGCAGAGTCTTCTCATCAGTGTCATCAAGATCAACATCCTCAACACCGTAGACCATATCAATCACATTTTTTTCCTCAAAATATAGCTCATCTGATTCTGAGAAACAAACTTCAGCAAATTCCACTCCAGCAGGAGGATTATCTGATTCCATCTGCTCCATCTCTGATTCTATTAATGCAAGCATCGATGCTCGCTCTCTGTCTCTTGGGTAGGTGCAATAGAGAAAGGAGTAGATTAGGGAACACAGACCCATAGGAATTCCTATTGCCATATAAAGTGCCTTGGCTAATGATGTAGCATTATCTCTGTCTGTTTTAACTTCAACAGACTTGCTGGCTCCCTTGGGAGCTGGTTTATAACCATAAAAGTGCTGAGCTAGAAAGCCAACTGCAGGGGGAGCAAATGATGCCAATATGGACTCAAAAGATTGATCCAGAGCATAGACACTTGTACGTGACTTTTCAGGAACGATCTCTGCAAATATTGGACTACAGGAAATGTACATATCAGTAAACAAAAACTGTACACATATTTGACAATATATATATCAACATGTGAAAATATAAATTGTTCCATCTATTTGATATAGCACAGTAGTTCTACAATTTAGGAACATAAAAACCCATGGATGGGATTATTGTATCAAAGGCATAGTAATGCAGCCTCATTGGAAGCTACGGATAGGGAGAGTCGAAATCACGTTCCCTATGTGACCTGGAGTTGATCAATCGAACAAAGAAAGAATGTGACTTGCAAGAACTCCAATGGAGCCAAGCTCAAAGAGCTATCTTTTACCAATCTTCCAATTCTCCTTTTTCCTTTCATAGTCTTGCCTTACATATAGGCTATGATTGCATACAGAAATGGAAAAGAAAATCAAATCTCTCAATCACATGGATAATTGATTGAAGACAAAGATTCTAATCCCCCCACTAATTACTCCAATCTATTGATTATTTAAGACTGCTTAGAAATCCAATCATCCCTTATTAAGCTGCAATCAAATCTCCTTAAAATGCTGATAGGATAAGAGCTGATGTGGATAATTTATCCTTGTGAAGGCTGGCCATGTTTAGCACGCCTCTCTTTGATCCAGGCCAACCTTCGCAGAGCCTTTGGATGACCGAGTGCAACCTCCACCTTGTCAACTTCGTGGCCCAGGGCTGCATCACATAGAGTAATTGATGCAGAGATGGACCACCATCCAAGTTCAGGTTATGGTTCTCCTTGCCTGTGGAAAGATTGACTCAATTGGAAGCCCTAGGTATCATACATATTCCATAAGCACTTCTCCAGGCCATTCCACATAAACCTTTTTTTAAGGCAATGTAGATGAGACCATAACAACAAGGGTGAGACTCACCGACTGATAGCTCCAGGACCCCTCCAAAAGTGCTGTGCTTTCCTCTACCCCAAAAAAAATATATTTTTCTGTGCATTTTTTTTTATTACTTTTGACAACATTGTTTCCTCTAATACAATATTTTCTTCCTCATTGCTTTTCTTTCTTTCATTATTTATTTAATTTTTGTCTTTTATATCATTGAAATTTTAGAAAGAAATGAAGAAAATGGGGGTGAATAGAGAAGAGAGGCTTACTAGTTTGTAGCTGGAGCATTCCATGACATGGACAACCCCAACATGAACACGGCAAAACCATGCTTGAAAGCAGTGGAGGGGTCATCGGGTAGAGCCAAAAACAGTACTGCTGCTGCTGGGATAGCCAATCCTGTGCTTATCTGCGATAGAACTATCCTGCCAGAGTTGGGGAAACGCTTAGAAAGGATATCCCCCATCTTTCCTCCAAAGAGCCCAACAAGTGAACTAGCAATTACAAACATGCTCACAAGAAAAGCTGTTTGTGTGTGGGAAAATCCAATGAGCTCCAACCACATAGGTGCAAATTGCAAAGCTGACCATGAGAATGATCCTGCCACACCCTGTGCTACAATTATCTGGAAAGATGGAACTTTCATTACTGACTTGGCTTCCTGAATTAAGAACTTCACTGCTGACAATGTGGGTTTATTTGGACCCGGATCTCGAGCTTTAGAACCGCCCTCTGCAAATCGTGGATCATTGGCAAATAGGCGGACCAAAATACCTACAACAACACTCACCATTCCAACAATATGGAAGGAGATTCTCCAACCAGGGATCCCCATGAATGATGTTGAAGCTATCAGAACTGAGCATACGTATCCCATGATTAAACCTATGTTGCCAGTCAGCTGTAGCCATCCAAAAGCTATACCACGGTTGGAGTCATCCGTTGAATCAGCAACAAGGGACTGAATGGCGGGTGTAACAATGGCCAGTCCAATTCCATTAAAAGCTCTTGACACTGCCACCTGAATAAGAAACAGGAGAGAACCTAATAGTCAGAACGGGCAAATCAAGGTAGTTAGTCATATGATAGGAAGAGCTATTCAATGTTATTTGAAAACTAAAACTATTGGAACTTAGTGGGAGAGAGTTCCTCAAGTATATGAAGGCATCAAGGACCTGAACAAACAGTTGTGGGACTATAGCTCTACAACTCCCAATATCTCAACACTTCAGCTAAATGGAAGAGAAATTTGTTTTTGTCTAGCTGTAAGATTCCCTGGATTTTGTTTTAGATTCAACTAGTATTAGCTCTGTTTCAACACCCAATTAAAATTTTCATTCTTTCTCATACTGCTCATTGTTCTGTTCTATCCATGCATTAATTTCCACTCTACTGTGGACATTTGAAACGATAAATAAAGGGAACGAAAACGCCATCCGGTCGCGCAGCGCACGCGGTCCCTGCACCCTGACACCGGGCTCCTGGAAGGGGTGTGGTGGTCATTTCGCACACACCCTGTGTCAGGGCGCAGGCGTGGCGTGTCTGGGGTGACTGGGTGGCTTTCTTTCTTCCATAAATAAAATACAGTTCTTTCTATTCTATTCTGTTCTATTCATGCATTATGTTTCCAAAAACTTATTGCTTTTTCCCTTTGAAGTTTAGGCATTTCATGTTTGATCCTTAAAATAGAAGGTTTGAGGATTTGGCCAAGATATCTGTATAGATTTCTGATATTGTAATTAAGATAGATATCCATACAGACAGAGTGGGCTCTGCTTCTGCAGCTCGCAGAGCACAATATGACTATTCAGATGTGCAATAAGGATATGATGCTATCTAGGAGGAGTAGGAATGTCAATAAAAGGTCTGATCATTCAAGGTCTTTGCTCTAGGATCGATTAATGTTTTACTTTGTTCTTGCCTATGATCGTTGACCTAGTTTTTCTTTGTAGTTGCTTATGAAATAGTGTAGTTCAAACTAATGGAGAAAATGATTGGGCAATTTAAGTAGGCTGAGCTATTCAGCTGAAATCCATAGGATATGCTCGCATTTTGAATAACATTTGAGGAAGGAAGAAAGAAACGAAGAGAAAGATTGGTTTAGGGAAGGAGGACCTGAAAGAAAGTGGAGGAGAAGCCGACAAGGAAGGTGGCGGCGGCCCAGAGGAAAGCACCGAGGGCGATAACGTGGGCTCTGTTGTGGTGGATGGCGAGGTAGGCTGCGAGTGGGTAGCAGAAGGACTGCACAATGGATCGGAAGAGGGTGAGGGAGCCGAGACCAGTTGGGTCAGTGTGGAGGGCAGCCCCAACTTCCTTGTACACACCAGGGAGCAGTGACTCATCCGCTCTCTGCATGATCCCCGCCAGGTTCACCAGCATCAATGTTACAGTCTCTGATTTCAACTTCGTCATCTTCTTCATCTCGTCGTTACACACTCGATCTCATTCTCTGTGCGTGTGTAAGTGAGAGAGAGAGAGAGAAAGAGTCTCGGGGTTTAGAGCGGGGGCGGCGTTGACCAGAGAGAAATATCTCAGAATCAGAGTTGTATTTTAAGTAAGGAAAAAAAAAGGGAAGGGAAGAGGTTGGGTGCGCTGCTGCACGTTAATGTTAGTGCTGGCCGTGTCCTCTTTAATCATGACTGGATATTTGCAAGCGAGTCATATGAAATTTGTTTCTTTCTCCCTATCCTCACTCAGAGAAGGAGAAGAAGGAGAAGAAACAGAAGAAAGAGAAGAAAGCATTCATAAAGAAAAAAATTGACCCTTAACTAAATTTGACTTTTTAAGTTTGATTTTTTAAATTTGACTTTTTAAGTTATTAGGATTTGAAAAGAACGAACCGAGTCGAAAAACTTGATTTAATTTATCATCTGAGTGTGAATGTGTGATGCACGCACAGCACCGCACTTAAGAATTCAATTGTCCACCTAATATCCAAAAGGATAGAAAGGTTGATCCAGGGCTTGCCTTGGTGGTTTTCTATTCCTTTGGGAGATCTCTGTCAGACGCTTGATCGGTGGTTCAAGTCTCCTTAGCGACACCTAATCTACATTTATTTGCTTTCCAAGAAATGGAACCTTTGGGTACCATATTTGATTCCTTGTGGGTTCTCTCATTGCCTCCTTGTGGGATTCTATTGAGGTTTATGGCCAGTGGGCCCTTAAATTGCACCCAAAAAAAAAAAAAGATAGAAAGACATTGTTGCCCTTGTTTTTATTAGTTGGATTTTTAAATCTACCTGACCATTCAACTAATTGGGTAAAACTCAAGAATGGTCATAAGGGATTGCTAACCATTATGTTGGGAACTCGGGATAGGATGGGATCATTCAAGAATCGGATTCCAAATCGACCGATCCAATGCTAATTCAAGGGTTTGGGTATATCCCCCCGCAAATTTTCAGGCCCTTCTTTGATATGTCATGTGACAAAATTTGGTGAGCCACCCAGCTAATCTTTGCCTTATATTTATGTAAATATACAAGTTGGCCTGACCCAAAATTTTGTAGACAAATGAGTTTCAAAACCTCTATTCAAATGTCAAATTATAGTATTTAAAACAAGGAATTGGACAATTTAAGACCCAAGGTAGGGTTTTGATCGAGTTTAAAAATCCAAACAATAACATCATGAAATTTAGCAGTATTTAAGCAAGAACATGGACTCTTTAGTGACCCTCTCGCTGGACAAAAGAGTAAACAATGATGAAAAAAACTTGCTCATATTTATGTATTAATGGGACTGTCTAATGACACCTCTATTGGTATATTTAGAATTTGTAACTTTCATTCAATTGTTATTTATCTCATTTTCAAAAGCATTTAATGCAATGTTTTTAATGAGTAAATATACCATTTCACATAGTAATTGCATTAAATGTTACATTAAATGATTTTCAACTTATTTTACCCAAAAAAAAATAAAACGACTTTCAACTTTTTGAAAAACCTTTTTTATCCCTTTATTAAATATTATGATAAATAACTTTTAAGAATAATACAAGAGGTAAAAAAATAAAATTACAAATCTATTGAGAGTGACACAAGAAAATCACTTTATTATGTTATTATATGTTTTTCATTAGTATCCACATGTGGTTTACACTAGTTCTCTGTTATTCCATTTTCACACTCTTAAGTATCTGATAGGCAGGTTCGTCAGATCATGAATATTTTAAAACAATAAAGAAGAGGTATAATAGCATCCATAAGAGTTTTTTATTTTTATTTTTTTGGGGGTACAAGAATTATAAGAGAAATTTGGTTTTGAAAGAAATCTGTGAATTAATGTCAGGAACCATATTATCTCCTCCTCATGAGATTATAAACATAATTGTCTTTCCTTTTTCTACATTAACTTCATTAAATCTGGTAACTTCTGACTTCATGCATTGATTATAAGTTAAAAACCAGATCAAGAACAAGGAAGTGGCTCAAATACATTTTGTTCTCTCCTTCATGCATTGATTGTAAGTTAAAAACCAGAGCAAGAACAAGGAAGTGGCTCAAATACATTTTGTTCTCTCCTTCAATAAACAGTAAGATCTTCACAACTTCATACTGGCTAAAGCTGTTGACATGGTAGACTGAGATGGTGAAACCCATCAATGTGCTCTCACCCAAATTTTTCACAAAGCCTTCTAAAGCCCACCTGAAAACAGGGAAACTGGGACCAGTAATATTGGAACAAGTTCTCATAGTTGAATTAGAAAGATGGACACCTATAAGGCCATCCAACCAGCTTGTGCTTATATGGGGTTATTATTCCTCTAAATTAGAGAATTTTGAGTTAATGGGAAGCAGGGTCATCTCATCAGTGTCATCAAGATCAACATCCTCCACACCATAGACCATATCAATCACAGATTTTTCCTTCTCATATTGCTCATCTGATTCCAAGAAGCAAACTTCAGCATATTCCACTCCAGCAGGAGGATTATCTGATTCCATCTGCTGCATCTCTGATTCTATTAATGCATGCATCAATGCTCTCTCTCTGTCTCTTGGGTAGGTGCGATAGAGAAAGGAGTAGATTAGGCAACACAGTGTCACCGAAATTCCTATCGCCATATAAAGTGCCTTGGCTAATGATGCAGCATTCTCTCTGTCTCTTTCAACTTCAACAGACTTGCTGGCTCCCTTGGCAGCTGGTTTATAACCATAAAAGTGTTGAGCCAGAATCCCAACTACAGGGGGAGCAAATGATGACAATATGGTCTCAAAACATCGATCCAGTGCATAGATACTTGTACGTGACTTTTCAGGAACGATCTCTGCAAATATTGGACTACAGGAAATGTACATATCAATAAACAAAAAATGTACACATATTTGACAAAATAAAACCATATGTATCAACACTGTTTCTTCTAATTCAATCTTTTTTCCTCATTGCTTTTTGTCTTCCCTTTTACTTCTTTGAAATTGTAGAAAGAAATGGAGGAAGAAAAAGATGGCCAATAGAGAAAAGAGAGGTTTACTTGTTTGTAGCTGCAGCATTCCATGATACAAACAACCCCATGACGAACAAGACCAAACCATGCATGAAAGCAGTGGACGGGTCATAGGGTAGAGCTAAAAACAGCACTGCTGCCAGTGGGATATATGATCCTGAGCTTATCTGCGATAGAACTATCCTTCCAGAGTTGGGGAAATGCTTGGAAAGGATATCCCCCATCTTTCCTCCAAATAGCCCTCCAAGAGATACAGCAACCACGTATATGCTCATAAGAAAAGCGGTTTCTTTGTGAGAAAAACCAATGAGCTCCAACCACAGTGGTACGAATGACAAAGCTGATCCAGGGAACGATCCTGTTACACCCTGTGCTACAATTATCTGGAAAGATGGAATTTTCATCACTAACTTGGCTTCCTGAATTAGCAACTTCACTGCTGACGTTGTGGGCTTATGAAGATTTGGTTCACTAGCTTTAGTACCGTCCTCTGAAAATCTTGGATCATTGGCAAATATGCGGACCAAAATACCTACAACAACACTCACCATTGCAACTAGATGGAAAGAGATTCTCCAACCGGGGATCCCCATGAATGATGTCGAAGCTAACAGAATTGAGCATAGGTTTCCAATGATTGAACCTAAGTGGCCAGTCAGCTGTAGCCATCCAAAAGCTGTACCACGGTTGGTGTCAATGGTTGAGTCAGCAACAAGGGACTGAATGGAAGGTATAACAATGGCCAGTCCAATCCCATTCAAAGCTCTTGAGACTGCCACCTGAATAAGAAACAAGAGAGAACTTATAGTCAGAATGGGAAAACCATGTAGTTTAGTGATATAGAGGGAAGTTGCAGCCTTTTTCATTGGTTTGCAGTTGGTAAGGGATAAAGGAATTTTAAAGTTATGGATTGAATGTGATTCTTCTGCAGTTGTTCTTTGTGTCCAAAATCAGAACATCCCTTGGATCTTCCAACAATTCCCATTTTGATGAAGTTTTCCAATAAAATGGAATCACTCTTCCCACTATATCACTATGTTTTTTTGCTAAGGATCAACAAAATATAATATTAAAAATAAATAGAAATATAGAATTGATGTCTAGGCATACCCAGACCAAAAATAAATACACATGATTCTTGATACTCCACCTTCAGCATTTGCCATCAGCAGAGCACAACACACACACACCAAAAAAAAAACACCTTTGACTTCAGGATTCACCTGTTACAAACCGAAATCTAAGCCTTTCCTGAGCATCCCATATGGTTTCATCCTGTGCAAACAAAGGATAAGTATTCCAAGAAAGAGACTCCTGTGAAACTTCGATAATTGTGGCGAGCAAATCAGCAACTGAATTGGCCTCCCTATAGTGTTGAGTTATTTTCCATTGAGTTGAAGATAAGATGTTTTACGATTCCCTGGATTTTGTTTAGATTTCGTCTAGTATTAGCTCTATTTCAACCCTCAATTAGATTTTTCATTCTTTCACATAGTGTTCACTGTTCTGTTCTTGTCATGAACTAATTTCTACTCTACTGTTGACCTTTTAACCAAAAAATAAAATGTAGTTCTTCCTGTGTTTGATCACTGTAACTCAGTGCTCTTGCTTGATCCTTATATTGGTTCAACGATTTGGCCAAAATATGGGTTTATAATCCTGAAAAAAATCTGTAATATTCACCCACAGAATGAAAATTTGTAATAAAGTAAGATCTCCCTATAGACATAGTGGGCTCTGCTTCTGCAGCTCGCTTTCAAGTTCTTTGCTTTAGGATTGACCTAGGTATAACCTTGTTCTTTCCTATGACCGTTGGGCGTTGGCCTTGTGTGTCCTTGTAGTTGAGTACGAAACAGTCTAGTTCAAACTAAAGCAGAAGCAAAATCCAGATCAAATGAACGAACTGGCCCATATAAGAAGGCAGAGCAATTCAGCTGACATCCATATAATATGCTCGCATTTTAAATGGCATGAGAGAGAGAGAGAGAGAGAGAGAGAGAGAGAGAGAGAGGGGTTGGATCTGGGGAAGGAAGACCTGAAAGAAAGTGGAGGAGAAGGCGACGAGGGAGGTCGCAGCGGCCCAGAGGAAGGCGCCCAGGGCAATCACGTGGGCTCTGTTGTGGTTGATGGCGAGGTAGGCTGCGAGTGGGTAGCAGCAGGATTGCACAATGGATCGGAAGAGGGTGAGGGATCCTAGACCAGTTGGGTCAGTGTGGAGGGCGGCCCCAACCTCTTTGTACACAGCAGGTAGCAGTGACTCGTCTGCTCTCTCCATGATTGCCGCCAGGTTCACCAGCATCAATGTTACTGTCTCTGGTTTCAACTTCGTCATCTTCTTCATCTCTTCTATCACACACGCGCACACTCTCACTCGCTGTGTGGTGTGTTTTCCTCTGTGGTCTCTACCGTCTTGCTCTGTTCTCCTTTATGCAGAGAGAGGAGTACAATCAGAGAGAGAGAGGGGCAGAGGGTCCTCCCTCCTCGTCCTGGAGTTTGGACCGACGGCACACTTTGGGGTGTTGAAGCCTTCGAATGTATTCTTATTCTTTGACTCCTAAAAAAATCTTTGAAGGTTTTTATTTTTATTTTTTTATTGACCAGAGTAGAGTCTAGTCTAGTCAATAAAAAAAATTTAAAAAAAAAAAAAAAACCCTTCAAAGATTTTTAGCAGATGTGAATCAGGATGAATGCAGAATGCAGATGCGGATAAGGATGGAGAGAGCAGACGAGTCACTGCTATATAGCTCTCATGGCTTGGGTTGTTGTAGACCTTGTGATTGTGTTAGTTAACACGTGTAGGGTGGACGCTGATGCATCCTCATGCCAAGGATTTCCAACGTTTCTTCATGTTAAAGAAATGCCAACTTGCTGTACGTTTTTAATATTTTTCTTTGTCTACCTGTCTATTTATTGACTATCGAATGCTCCCCATGAGACTTTCTTTACATACAACTTGCTAGCTCTGGAGTTACGTACAACTTGCCAGGGAGTTTGGAGTAGGGTTTAAGTTCAGATCCAATGCACCAATGCTTCAAATGTCAACATCTGTCCGTTTTGTTTTCCAAATAACCTTCTTCATCCTTTAAATGATAACAAATAGGAATCTTTTTTCTCTCAGGTTCCCTGTCCGGATTATCTGGGTTACTCTCATAAGGGGACAAAAATGACGACTTAACCTCAATTGGACAGTGTGTTCGGACAAAGGGTTAGATCATTAGTCATTTCTGACAAATGTTTACACCTAAATGAAAACTCTTACTCATAGTATCACTCTCACAAATCCCCAAAGAATATAGAGAGACATAACATAGGGAATTCCTCCGAGTGAAACCCAACCTAACTCAAGAACACCACTCAATTAACCCTTGAGATCTTACATTCTCGATTGCTCTTCGATGGTTGAACTCAAGAGTCAAGTCCTTTCTTTGGAAGGTATGCTTAGGTGCTATCAGAATATTAGCCAACCTAAAGCAAAAGCACGTGGTGATAGATGACTCTTGCCCAAGATGTGGTAAATTCCTGGAATCAATGGAGCATGCCCTTCTCTACTGCCCAATGGCACAACAAGCTTGGTTTGCCTCTCTAGTCTCTATGAGATCAGCTGCAGATTAGAGGTTACCATTCCATGCGTGAATTGCTAGATGGGGTAAAATCCCAGGTTTGTCAAAGAATGAGCAACAAAAGGCTTTCACATCTCATGCCATTATTGTTTGGGAAATTTGGAAATTGAGAAACTCCTCAGTGTTCAGATTCTCTGCACCTCCCTTCAAAAAGTGGTAAGCGTTGTGGTAAGAAATGTTGATGAAACACTCTCCTTGATTCCTGAGCCTTCTTCTTCTCAGTTGCCCCCCAGCAACCTGAGGTGCACCCTCTTATGCCAGATGGGACTTTCAACATCTTCACGGATGCAGCAGTCTCCTCCAACCCTAAAACCTTAGGGATTGCTTGCATTATTTTGAGCCAGTTGGGGAATCTCCAGGTGATTGCCTCTGATCATCTAGTTGTGATGTCTGCATTGGTGGGTTAAGCACTTCCTATCAGGCTAGCCCTTTGTTTAGCAAAAAGAGTAGGTTTGACTCAAGTAACGATACTTTCGGATTGCCAGTGCTGGTTAGGGGTCTCCCATCTGCTTCTATGGTGCCTCCTCATGGAATATCTACTGTTTTTAAAGATATTCTCCTGCTGAAGAATGATTTTCCTTATTATAGTTTCCGTCATGTAAATAGGTCTGAAAATGTGATTGCCCCATTCAATTTCAAAGTGGGCTATTAATTTCCCTAGAAAGGGTTTTTGGTTATCCTCCTTTCCGGAGGACCTTTGAGAACTGTATAGCAGTTTCTGCCCTTTGAGGCGTCTATATATTCCCCCCCCCTTTCCCCCTCTCTGAGGGGGACCCGGGTCTTGTGCATCCGGGCAGCCGAGCTGCATGTGCAGCTCCAGACTCAAGGCGGCGCGCTTTGACCGCCTTACCCCTGCCCAAGCGCCTTGCCCGAGCAGGGGTAAGGCAGTCAAAGCGCCCTGCCTTGAGCCTGGCGTTGCACATGCAGTCCGGCTGCCCAGATGCACAGGATCTTTTTTCGCTCTGAGGGGGCTCTGGGGGCTTTTGCACCCAAAAAAAAAAAAAAATGAACTCCACTCCCTTCCTCCTAATTATAGAATAAGGAGGGCTGATATCTAATAGGCAGGTTCGGCATATCAGAAAAATTTTGGAACAATATGGAGCCAAAAGAGCAATTTGGTTTTAAAGAAATCTATGCAATGTTTTTAAACACAAAAATTGATGTCAGGAAGCATATTATCTCCTTTTGATGAGTATATTAACAGAAATGTCTTTACTATGGCATGATCCTGGAATTTCTTTCCTTTCTCTACATTAACTTCATAAATCTGACAGCTTTTGACTTCATGTATTGATCATAACTTAAAAGCCAGATCATGAACAAGGAAGTGGTTGAAATACATTTTGTTCTCTCCATCAATCAAAAGAGTGAGATCTTAACAACTCCCTACTGGTTAAAGCAGTGGATGTGGTAGATTGAGGTGGTGAAACCCATCAATGTGGCTTGAATCAAATTTTACATTAATCAAGATGCCAAAACCCATCAATGCGCTCTCACCCAAAATTTTCACAAAGCCTTCTGAAGCCCACCTGAAGACAGGAAAACTGGGCGCACTGGTTGGAAGAAGTTCTCATACTTGAATTAGAAAGATGGACACCTATAAGGCCATCCAACCAGATTCTGCTTGCATGGAGGAGTCAGTCCTCTAAATTTGAGAAATTTCAGTTGGTGAGAAGCAGGGGCTTCTCATCAGTGTCGTCAAATTAACATCCTCTGCACCGTAAACCATATCAATCATGGCTTTTTCGCTCCTATATGGCTCGTCTGATTCAGAGAAGCAAACTTCAGTGTATTCCACACCGGCAGGAGGATTATCTGATTCCATCTGCTCCATCTCTAATTCTATTAATGCATGCATCGATGCTCTCTCTCTGTCTCTTGGGTAGGTGCAATAGAGAAAGGAGTAGATTAGGCAACACAAACTCATTGGAATTCCTATTGCCAAATAAAGTGCCTTGGCTAATGATGCTGCATTCTCTCTGTCTCTTTCAACTTCAACAGACTTGCTGGCTCCCTTGGGAGCTGGTTCATAACCATAAAAGTGCTGTGCTAGAAACCCAACTACAGGGGGAGCAAAGGATGCCAATATGGACTCAAAAGACTGATCCAGAGCATAGACACTTGTACGTGATTTTGCAGGAACGATCTCTGCAAATATTGGACTACAGGAAGCATACATATCAATAAACAAAAAAATGTACACACTTGACAAAATAAAACCATATGTATAACATGTGAAAATATAAATTGTTGCATCAAGTTGGTTTAGCATAGTGGTTTCACAATTTAGGCATATGAAAACTCAAGGATGGGACTGTTGTACCAAGCATATAGTGTAATCGATACAAAGATGGAAAGATTGACTTAATCGGAAGACCTAGGTATCATCCATAGTTAGTTCTTCAGACCATTCCACATATACTTTTTCCGAATTTTCTAAAGCAATGTAGATGAGGTCATATACAATAAGGGTGAGACTCCTTGACTGATAACTCCAGGACCCATCCAACCAGTTCTGTGCTTTGCTGTATCCCCTCCCTGACACCCCCCCCCCCCCAAAGAAAATTTTTTTTTGTTTTTTTTCTAACTGTTTCCTCTAATGCAATCTTCTCTTCCTTATTGCTTTTCTTTCTTTCTTTTTTTTGTCTTTCCCTTTGTTTCTTTGAAATTGTAAAAAGAATTGGAGGAAGAAAAAGGTAGGTCAATAGAGAATAGTGGCTTACTAGTTTGTAGCGGGAGTATTCCATGATATGGACAATCCCATTATGAACAAGACCAAACCATGCATGAAAGCAGTGGAGGGGTCATCAGGAAGAGCCAACAACAGCACTGCAGCCAGTGGGATAGCCAATCCTGAGCTTATCTGCGATAGAACTATCCTGCCAGAGTTGGGGAAAGGCTTGGAAAGGATATCCCCCATCTTTCCTCCAAAGAGCCCACCCAAAGAACCAGCAACCACAAACATACTCATAAGAAAAGCTGTTTGTGTGTGGGAAAATCCGATGAGCTCCAACCACATAGGGGCAAATGACAAAGCTGACCATGGGAACGATCCTGCCACCCCCTGTGCTACAATTATCTGGAAAGATGGAACTTTCATCACTGACTTGGCTTCCTGGATTAATAACTTAAATGCTGATATTGTGGGTTTATGTGGACCTGAATCACTAGCTTTAGAACCGCCCTCTGCAAATCGTGGATCATTGGCAAATAGGCAGACCAAAATACCTACAACAACACTCACCATTCCAACTAGATGGAAGGAGATTCTCCAACCAGGGATCCCCATGAATGATGTTGAAGCTATCAGAACTGAGCATAGGTTTCCAATGATTGAACCTAAGTTTCCAGTCAGCTGTAGCCATCCAAAAGCTATACCACGGTTGGTATCATCAGTTGAGTCAGCTACAAGGGACTGAATGGCAGGTGTAACAATGGCCAGTCCAATCCCATTCAAAGCTCTTGAGATTGCCACCTGAATAAGATAGAGGAGAGAATTTAATAGTCAGAATAGGCAAATCATGGTAGTTAGTGATATGATAGGAAGAGCAATTCAATGTTAAATGTTATTTGAAAACTAAAACCGTTGGGGGGTCCAACCCAAAAACTTAAGGCATTAGGTGGAGATAGCTTCTCAAGTATATGAAGGCACCAAGGACATGAACAAACTGATGTAGTACTATAGCTCTATAACTCCCAACATCTCAACACTTCAGATAAATGGAATTGAGAGAGACATTTTAATCTAGCTGTATGATTCCTTGGATTTTGTTTTAGATTGAACTATTAGCTCAGTTTCAAAAAACAATTAGATTTTTCATTCTTTCGCGTAGTGCTCAATGTTCTGTTCTATTCAAGCACTAACTTCTATCCTACTGTTGACATTTGAACCAATAAATAAAATATGGTTCTTCCTGTATTTAATTACTGCAACTTATTGTTCCTGCATTTTGAAGTTCACTGTATTTCATGCATGATCCTTAAAAGAGAAGGGTTTAAGGATTTGGCCAAGAGACAGTATAGATTTTTGATGTTATGATCAAGATAGATCTAGGGACAGAGTGGGTCTGCTTCTGCAGCTTGCAAAGCACAATATGACTATTCAGATGTGCAATATGGATATGATGCTATCTAGGTGGAGTAGGAATGACAATGTAAGGTCAGATTTCTTAAGTTCTTTGCTTTAGGATCTACTAATGTCTTACTTTGCTCTTGTCTATGACCGTTAACCTAGTGTTTCTTGAGAAATAGTGTAGTTCAAACTAATGGAGAAGCAAAATCCAGATCAAATGAGCAATTGGCCAATTTAAGTAGGCCGAGCTATTCAGCAGACATCCATAGGATATGCTCCTACTTTGAATGGCATTTGAGAAAGAAAGAAAGAAACGGAGAGCGATAGAGAGAGAAGGACCTGAAAAAAAGTGGAGGAGAAGCCGACAAGGAAGGTAGCGGCCGCCCAGAGGAAAGCACCGAGGGCGATAACGTGGGCTCTATTGTGGTGGATGGCGAGGTAGGCTGCGATTGGGTAGCAGAGGGACTGCACAATAGATCGGAAGAGGGTGAGAGAGCCGAGGCCAGTTGGGTCAGTGTGGAGGGCGACCCCAACTTCCTTGTAAACACCTGGGAGCAGTGACTCGTCTGCTCTCTCCATGATCCCCGCCAGGTTTACAAGCATCAATGTTACTGTTTCTGATTTCAACTTCGTCATCTTCTTCATGTCTTCATTCACACACACTCATTCTGTGCCTGAGAGAGAGAGAGAGAGAGAGCAAACAAGAAAACAGAGGGTCAGAGGGATCTTGGGGCTTTAGACTTTACTGTTTGGAGAGATGGTGGCGTTGACGAGAGAGAAATGTCTCAGAGATTCAGTTTAACGAAAAAATAAATAAATAAATATATATATATATATATATATATATATATATATATATATATATATATATATATCAGAGATGAAAAAAAGATCCTGTGCATCTGGGCAGTCGGGCTGCATGTGCAGTGTTAGACTTAAGGCGCTGTGCTTTGATCGTCTTATCCCTGCTCGGGCCTCTCAGAGATTCTGTTGAACCCAAAAAGAAACAGAAAAAAGAATCAGAAATGCCAAAAACATCCTGTGCTTCTGGGTAACATGTGCAGCACTAGAATCAAGATGTTATAATGTATAGATAATTCAAAGTCTATGAAGTTTTGAGTATTTTTATGGGAAAAGGCTTGGCATTCGGCAAGGGTGCCAGCATGTGTTTCTATCTCTCTCTCTCTTCTCCCCTCTTTCTTCTTCTTCTTCTTTTTTCTTTTTTTTTTTTTTTTTTTTTTTTTCTTTTTCTTTTTCTGTGGATGAAAGTGTAATTACACAAACCACACCAATCCCACTAACTTTCATTGAATTAGGTTTACCAACAAAAAAAAAAAACTTTCATTGAATTAGGGCTGTCAGGTGTGATTTCTCTCTCATTTATGTTTTAATTATTGTCTCTCTTCTAGTGTAGTGAATGTTAATCATGGGAATGATAATTCGTTTTTTAAGACAACCATTGATGTTATATGTAGATTCTTTCTCACACTAACAGCATGGTAAACAATCTCCCATTTTTAATGCTTTGTTTTACCTTTTATTTATTTATTTTTTTGTTAATTTCTATTTAAGTTTTAACATGACATGTGAAGCTGAGGATCTATCTATCTTCCAATTTTCAACTCCCACTTGACATGGGAAAAAATATCCTTATAACAAAATATCCTATTTGTTAAAGTGAGAAAATAAAAAACGGGTGGAAAACTTGTATTTGTTTCTTACAAATTACTATAAATGTGACTGATTAGTTAGATGGAGTGTTAAACAAACTCATTAAATGTCATTTATTATTGTCTAATAAGGTGGCATTCCTCTTTTTCCCATCCCATTCATTTTCTAAGTCGTACCAAATTGGTAGATTTTAGCACTATTCATGGAAAAGTTACTTTTGAGTCTATCTTTCTCCTCTTCCTATTTCCTTTATTTTCCATAGAATCTCACATCATGTCCACTTCCTCCCTCTCTACTAAATCCCACCCCACTATAAAATACATATTCCATTATTTCCTTTTTCCCACCTTGTTAATCAAACGCACATGTGTGAGTCGTGACTTGTGACCCACCCTCACAAGTTTCCCCCCTCCCCTTTTTATTTGTCAAATAAACGTAGTTTAAAAGTGCAGTGCGATGCATTTTGGGGTTGGGATATTGCGTCTGTTAGATGACAACATCCCACCCCCAAACTGCACCGCACTGCATATGTCAAAAATTGGAGAAAATTTTAATCCCAATTGACATCATGTGTGATATTATAGTGAGCCACCCTACTAATCTTTGTCTTAAATGTAAATATACAAGTTCGGTAGGGCCAAACTTTTGAGAACAAATGGGTTTGAAAACCTTTGCTCAAATGTTAAATTTTAGTGTAGGTTAGCAAACAAAGCTTTAGATATCCACTAAATATATGAAAGTTTTAAAAGATGGATAAATGGACAATTGAAGACCCAATGTTTTTATGGGTTTTTGATTGGGTTTAAATATCCAAACAGTGGCAATATGAAATTTAGCAGAACTTGAAGCAAGATTATGGGATGCTTTATGACCCTCTCGTTTGACCAAAAAGTAATAACTGACGAAAAAGAACTACTCAAGAATCTGAAATATTTGAAAACCTCATATATTTTGGTTTTGGATTACCCTTAACATACTATTAAGTGAGACATGTATCCTTTTGCTTCTATAAATGTCTTTTTAAACACTTTTATGGCGGCATAGATTGATTATTTACTGAAACAAAAGAACACATGTTATCACCTTGACTAGAGATGTGTTTATCCACCCCTCCCCTTCCCCCTCAAAACATTAAAAATCCCAGATCATCCTCTTCCATGAGCCAAACCCGAGCTTGAAATTAATTTTCAAATTTATAAGTAGCTAGAATGCTAGATCATCCTCTTTCAATTTCCCTTTTAATGGTCCACCCTTTTAGGCCAAGTGTGTTCGGACTCGGGTAAAACTTATCCTTAATGTTAGCCATTAAAGAGGTGTCCAAGTCCCTATAACCTTTCACATCGAGCTACTCACATCCGATGGTCCTTATAAACCCTTCACATCGGGCAACTCTCACTTGATTTGGGCTTGGTGTTTTTTTTTAGAAGTTGAGATCTTCCACGAGGATTTCCTTCATCCTTGGAGGCACATCGGAGTTGCCACGCTCCGACTCTGATGCCATCTGATCAAGTGACTATTGGATGAATGATATATCTCCCTTGAATTAGCCACAACTCAAATTGTGTCCAATCTCAACCATATTATCCACCATGTATTTAAAATTTCACACTTGTATTTTCAATTGTTATAATAAAATGTCAAAAGTTGATTCTTTTAAACCATTTTTTCAAATATTTTTATTAGAAGATGGGAAATTCTTTATAGACGTGTTCCAAAATATTAGAAACAACTAGTACGACCCACATGGCAGATCCTTAGGGCTGTGAAGGAAACATATACCTATAACATATCTTCCAAACTCTTCGCTGCTGCATAATTTCTTGGGGCCACTTGCCTGAGGCTCACTAGAGCCCAGAAGCTCCCGGTTCATGCGTGGCGCGGGGGTCATGTACGAGCCTAGGGGGGATTTAGTCGGCCTAAAGTCGGATACCCCTCCTGTCTCCCCAAAACAAAACAAAACAAAAAAAAAAACATTTCTTCCAAACTTCTTTTGTCTAGCATTTTTCCGGGTGGGGCATGGGCTTCATGGGCCTGCAACCTTGGGTCTAAGCAACCTAAGCCAACCCATTACACACCAAACCCAGCAACAACTGCGGATGGGTCAAATTAGGCACTGGAGGCCCGATTTCTCCAGCCCACAATTCAAATAACCTTGAGAAACTTTCCCAGTGAAGGTGTACAGCTACGCGGGTATAAGTCTATATAGAAATCTGTCCAAGTTTGAAGCATGACACTGAAAGCAACTTGGAGCCCAGACATGAACTGGGCTTAATCAAGGCTGTTAAGTCCACCTGTGGTTTAAGTCAAGTTGGGGCAGAATTTCAGCTACTCAGTAAGGCAGGGACTCTGGCTTTTGTCTGTGATTGTTTTTGGGCCATTGGGCAGGATTATAAGTGGATCAGATATCAATCTAAATATCAACTTGTTGAAGGGGAATTATTGATAGTCTTACTAAATTAGGTTTTTAGGGGTGGTGGCAATTTGTTGGGCCAGGCCAACCTTGCACTATATACTATGGATCAGGATCGTCTCCAGGGAGGCGTGCGCCCAGGGTGATGCCAAGGGGCATCCAGGGGCTGAGCTGTGCCGCACACATCTCCGCACATGCCTAGAGATGTGTGCGGCACAGCTCAACTGCTGGCCGCAGCACCCTGGGCGTGCTGGGCTCCTTGGAGACAAGCTAAATTCATATACTACAGTTTATGCCAGGCCAAGCCTAAGCCTGACCTAGGATCCGGGCCTGTTAGGCCCATGTCCGCTTATAATACAGGCCAGCACAGATTTTTTATCTTTTTAAGAGGAAAGGATTAAGGGTCCTGTTAGGCCCATTCCTTCATGCAGCTCTCTCTCTCTCCCCTGCTTAACTTGGTTAAAATCGTTAGACAGGTTTCCTTAAACAGCATATAAGGGAGTAAGGAGTTGCTTTAACGAACGTCCTCTAAATTTAAAATGTGGAGAAAACTTCTTTTTAGTCCCATAAACTGAACCTATATTATCCTAAACTCTCCTATAGATTATTCTTTTTCTGATTCGATCCCCGAATTAATTTAAATTTGTTCTCTCCTTCTCTCATGGTTTTTAAAATTATTCAGATTACCTCGCACTAATAGATTTCTCACTTCATTTTTAAATCTTCCTCCCAAATACGTATATTTGGTTCTAGCATCCCTATGGGGTATGGCCACCTTCATTATAGGTCAAGCATGGGAGGGGACCGACAAAAATTTCCCCTTCAAGTGTAGTAGCCCATGGGATGGGCCTACCAATGGGCCTAATAGAATGAATCAAAAGTAGGTCACATAAGCCGAGTAAGCCATACCCTTATGAATATCAGTGCATAGGTCTAGCAATGGACCTAATATAATGGGTTATTTGAGTAAAGGATTTTCTTTAAAATAGAAAGGGAATATGTTCTCTTACTTAGATCATGCATGCTAACTTAGAGGGTATCTCTAGACTATTAATACAATGCTGGGTTAAATGGAGATTGGCTTGGGAAGGTATATATAGCATATTAGCAATACAATAATAAGACACAGAAAATGTTTTAAGAGCTAGAAAAGTAACGTATACCCATCTATCTAGGGTCATAAATGCCCTGCTCCAGTGCTCCCTACTTATACTTAAAATCCTGATCATGACAGACTCAGCCTCTGTCTGTAATCAATCACAGATGGGTTAAAAACAAAAATAAGAAAAAGACGTTAGGGGTTTAGGGTTTGGGGCCATTGGAATTCACGAGGAGAGTTGGCGCTGGTTTTGTTTTGTATTATTATTGTCCAAAACCCTCTCATTTCCGTGCGGGAGTGTCAAGTTCGATCTTTGAAAGAATGAGCGATTTGGCGGAGAGAGAGAGAGATTATAATCAGTGCTATCATCTCTTCTACATGGTTGAGAGGAAGTGGGACCCATCCCAAAAACCATTATTTAAAAACATTAAAAAAATAAAAAAAAATGATCCCATGCCCTGATAATCTGATGTGGACAAGTAGTCGGCGTCATCCATTATGGCCAAACGTTCTCTCTCTCTCTCTCTCTCTCTCTCTCTCTACTCTCTTGCGGAGGAGGAGGAGGAGGAGGAGGAGGAGGAGTTGGTTGGGGTCCCCTCACCACTCCGGTACTCCCCCAGGTCACCATCGCACACGCCTACTACTACTACTACTACCACAACCACTTCCCAATACACTAAATCACTAATCATATGTTACTCTACGTGGCGCTCTCTTCCCATAATTGGCGGGGTTTTAGTTTGGAGACTGGGACCCACTCCCAATGGTCCCACTGCAACGCACGAACCACGAGGCGCTCTCCCTTCTTTTTCCCTCTCTCTCTAGCATGATATATATTTTTATTCAAAAATAAATAAATAAAAAAACCGTAAGCATGATATATGGGGATGTGACGTCCTTCCCTTCGTCACATTGACAAGTTAGTTACAAATATAAGGAAGGGGGTGAGCGGGGAATCTTCACGTACGCTTGCGTACGTACAGCCGTTCAGATCGGAATGGTTATGAATCATTCACGTACATCAAGATTCACCAGACTTAGAAACGGACGCTGTCGCACATGAAGGTGGGTGCAATGATCAATCTGCCCCTTAATCGGCAGGTCCAAGTGGAAAATAGGAATCCCAATATTATCTATTAAATTATAATACAGATTTTCTATGGCACGTTGTGCTGTCCTGCTTGTACTGTGCAGACACAAGGCCATGCACAGTGATCGCCCTACCCTCACTTGAATAGAGGTAAGGCCGTCAATGTACGCCCCCTTGTATGTATGCAGCACGGCAAGACAGGCAGCCGGTGTCATAGAAGATCTAGATCCATTAAATTAACTGTTTTTATCAATGTTTAAAGTGCTGACTAAAGACTGTAGACTGTAGAGTATATATATATAGCACATAGCGTGTTAAGTCTAAACAAACACTCTCATATCACTCTCAAATCACTCCCTACTACCCAACCCAACCCAATCCTAATCCCCCATCCTCAAAATGGGACCAAAACCTACACATCTGTCTGATTTGATTTGATTTATTTATTTATTTTCCATTGGAACCTATATCCATAGGATTTTGATCCGTTGTGAGTAGTGATCATCCCACCCAAAATTTTTTTCCAAAGGAAGACTTTGGAGGCTTGATATACTTACTGATTCCTTGCAACGCAAAATGAACAAAAGAGCTTTCTGAGGAAAGAGAGTGCTGAGATGTGTCTTCCATATTAATAATAAGGACAGGGGTTCTAACCTCTTCAAGTACGTACTCAAGATATCTAAAACTCTTATGGAGAAAAATTAAATTATTTCTAAACAAAAAATAATAATAATAAAATATATATAGAAAAAGGACATAATGTTTGGAATGTAGATTCCAGGATATATCTCTCACATAAAGAGATCTGAGGCCTATACTAATAATCTTTGTGATTGATTCATGTGTGTCCCATGTGAATGATACTATTCTTTATACTATCATTGATATGCACTAGTGTTGTGGGGAATCTTTTTCTATAAAAAAAAATATCTATGAACAAGAGCTAAGAATCGCAATGATAAGGAAAATTTCATAAGGAAACTGGAATAGGTTACTAAGAAATAAAATATCCTTTTTTTGGGGGAACTGGAGGTGTCCGACATTTGGCTGATTAATTCCCCGTGGTTCGTGCACGACTATGCAACACACACAAACTAGGAGATACTGGAACCCCATGTTCACCAAGGAGTTTTCTCGGCGATGGCCTCAAGGGGGAGGCGGAGTCGAACTCAGGACCTTTATGCTTCAATTTCCTTAGGCCTCCTCCCTTGCTAGACTGCCCTTTGGGGTTGAAATAAAAGATCTTCATTTTAAAGAGCCCAAAAATATGTGCCCTTGATAATAATGGCAAAAAGTTCAATGGTCGATACTCCATCCTCCACTTTTAAGGGCCAAAAATGAAAAGAAACACAACAGCATGGGTATTATCGATAATTTATCAAATAAGGAGGAAAATTATTCCGTTTTCATGGTTTGGAGTTCAAGATCATGGTGTTAGTTACTTATTGATGTAGTAAAAAACCTTTTTTCTAATAATAATCACGGATAAAAGGATTTTGTCTAGGAGTATGGCTCTTGTGCCCAAACATAGGACAAAGCAAAATGATGACCCCGTCCCAATAACAGGCAAAAAATCACACCTTTATTGGATGGAATCCAATCTATGAAAATATTTCATCTGAACGGCGGTGAATTGTTCACGTACGCTCACGTATGTGAAGATTCACCGGACTCCATACATATGGGCCACGCTCTCGGACAAAACGTGTTCCCTAAAAATAATGGGTTTTTGAATCGGCTAGGCCTTTACATGTCGTATCTCCTTCTCGTCGTATGGGCTATGCATACATTCCCATCCATGGAAAGATGGTTTCAAATATTGGTATCGAATTTTTTTTTTTTGTTTTTGAATAATTTTAAGAATAGTTCCACCATACGGCAGAACCAATACCGATAATTGAAACCAGGAAATGATCCTTCATCATCATTCGCATTCTGATACACTCTGCTATGCTGTCTGTCTATTTATCACGCCAAGCCCAAGCCCAAGAGGCAAAGTCCGACCGGATAAGGGCATCAGGCGCGACCGACGATCGTGGGGGTTACTGACTACTGCAATGAACCTGGCTGTACTGTACTAGAGCATTATCAAGTGGATGATGGATGCTCAAGGAATAAAAGAAGGACATATTGACACACCTCTTTTTCTCAATTCCCCACCAAACAACTTACCCCAGCCATTTATCTTGATACATTGCATGCTTCTGACTTCTAAGTATCGCTATTGGATTACCGGTATTGGGTGTTACGTATGGGTTTTGCATTTTGTCGATCTTAATATTATGTTGATTTCATATCGATAACACAGTACGGATAAGGGGTAAAATGATAATAAAAAAAAAACTATTTTTATAGAAAGATCATGGATAAATTTGTCGGATACGATTGATCTTTGTCGATATAGATTCAATATTGTTCATAAATCTTATATTTACAGTATAAATTTTGGATTCAGATCCTCTACAGTGCATTGTCCGTAGCGGCCTGTGCGACGTAAACTGAGCCATGCATGCAAAGATCATCTTACCCTTGCCCAAATGTCTTGTCTGAATAGAAATATGGCGATCATTGCACATGCGGCCTAATCTGTGTCGCACAGGCCGCTACGGACAGCCACTACAAGGTAGACGATATGAATTGTTAAATTTTCACTTTTATTTTGAATAGATTATTTAACTTTATATTTATAAATTTGTATTAAATTTTTGGTGTGCGTTAGAAATCTGAACTCTGACTTTAAAAGCTCCTCTTCCTCCCTTATTTTTAATCCCGTAGGAGGTTATATTCGAAAAAACAAATCCCGTAGGAGGAGGGGAGGGGAGGGGAGTGGGTGAAGGACTTTGACATTCGACAAGGACCACCACAAGCCCCTTGCTTACATCTCACCGCTAAAGGCTAAAGCCCTCGATTCCGCAAAAGGCGGGGAGAGAGGAAACACCGAAGCATATTAGCATTTTGCCAACGCTGTTGACCTTTGACCTATTGTTGGTTTGGTAAAGATTTGAATCTCTGGCTCCGTTGCAGCACATTGTGGCTGACGTGTAGCCTTACATAGGCAGCGGTGAAATGATCGTTCTATCCACACCCTGCCTGTATGAGGTTGCACGCTGACCACATGGGTAGGCGACAATAGAGGATCCCAAACTGTTTGGTAATGGGCCATGGAATAATAATAGTGATGGTTATCAAAATTAAAAGAAAAAAAGGGAAAAGGGAGGGGAGGGTTTCTACGATGCAAGTGTAAAAGAAATTACATATTACAGCAATGAGAATGACGCAAACACTTGTGTAGCGATCATGTGACCAAGTAGAGATCTCTTGCCCTAATATTAAGGGTGTTTTAAACAGTTCTTTGCAAATCTGCCTTCCCCTTATCTCTCCCCTTCAATGTTCTCTCATTCAACATTCTCCACCAAATAAACGAGGTGAATGGATTGCTACGTTAACATTCCTTTATAACTTTATCCCAATATTCTCACCTGTCAAAACCCCATTAATATGAACGAATTGAAATTTTACTACTGCACCTGTAGTAGAATTGTTCATGCTACAAGATTAGAAACCAAGAAAATGAGATCTTAAAAGATATTTTAGAAAATAATTAAACCTAGGAGGGTACTTTTAAACACCCAAAGGGTAAGTGAATTATTCCTCTAATACATGGATACGTCTTTCCAACGATCCCACTCGACACTCACTTCTAACACCTCTAACAAATAGGACCTAAAGGGTCTTGATAATTGAGGATAATTGGACTTGGGATTTGTCAATTTTGATTAAAACAATTAGGGCATAAAAGCCCACCTTACCTGTAGGTCTTGGGTTTAAATTTCACGATTTTCATCTTCCCCCCCTTCACCATAGAATTGGTATCTATAAAAAAAATAATTATTGTATGTCTGCAAAGAGTGCCATTGGATTAGCATCGGCTGATCTTCGATATATACAGGTGATTGATCGTATTATACAAGTGGGACAGTTAATTAAAGAACCATGTCTTGGGTTGGGTAATGGAATCTATTTTGAGAGTGGGAGTTGGAGAGAGTACAGAATAGAGAACAGAGCAGAGGCAGAGGACAGAGGACAGAGGGGGTGTCTATTCCATCACATCCCACACGTTAAAATGACATGCTTTGGGTAGGGTATCGATTATCATCAAATATCATAGCCAGATACGGACGGTACAGATATCCAATCTATCATCTTTTCGGTGGGCAATATTCCCAATTGGCCCCCCCACCCATCTTTTCATAATGATCCCTATTCTCTGTTTTTTCACCATTAACGAATCTTACAAATCACATGAATAGACAGTCTAGAGACTCTAGAGCTTCTATCTATCTTAGGCTCTTCTTATTCATGGGTTTTTAAAGCTTAATATAGATAGGCCTTAGGGGAGGGTGGGTGGATCGGTTAACTAATGCTTTCGTTGGTTGCTATAGAATTATAGACTATATTTTTATTGGGGGGCGTTGGGGGTGGGGGGGGTTGGGGTGGTTTTAAAGCAGAGGACTATGATGCTCCAAGATTGCAAAGGTTGAATCGGCTACGGGATCGACTTTTGCCCGTGCTGATCTATCCAAATCGGAGGCTGGATTCTTCCTGAACCAGTGTTTCAATAATTTGGATTGAATTGGAACTGGAACGAAGCCAGATCCAGTTGACTCAGATCGTGATAAACCCTAAAAAAGTACATTAAAACACCGATCATTGAGTCAATCCAGACCTGAGACTGATCTGAATTGATTCTGTGTATTAAAATCCTGCCTTAAACCCTAGAAATCAGTTATCACACATTCAATTCGAAGTGACTTTGAATCAGGATCAAGCTTAATTAGGTCGATTCCGATTCAAGTTGGTTGATTGATGTTTAAAGCCCTATTAAATTCAGATCATAGCTTCAACAAATTTTTATCTTCTTAAATGCGATGCACTATCCAATGCAACACACTAGAGTATCCGACGATAGTTGATCATAAGACTGAGAGGATGCGCTTTAAAGATGTATTGCCCAGTGCATCATCGGATGCACAAGTAAGGTGCACTGAGCAATGGTGCACTTGAGAGGATAAAGATCCCAGCTTCAACATATACTATCGAAATTGGCCAGTCCCATTACGGTGTTTTGACCCATACAAGATTGATGGAACGGTATGTGAATTTTTATCCAGTTCGATTCCTCTTACTTGGGCAGTATGTTCGGGCAGGGGATTAGATCGTCATTTTTTACCCCCTATGAGAGAAATCGAACAACTATTCTGAGCAGGGAATCGAAGAGGATAATGATCCAACGGTATGTACCAAGGGCAAAATGATTTAAAAAAATTAATTTTATTCAAAATGAAAGACAAAACCGTTGGATTTGATCCAATACGAAGGATCCTTATCAATATCAGACTTGAATTAAAATCGTGGCACTGACCCACATTTGAACATCTCATCTTCTACTATAGTTACAGACATGTGAGGAAGAAGAAATTAAGAAGGTGTTAATAAAACTTTACATAAAAGAGATTAAATATAAATATAAATGAAATGGGAGACAGTGATGGGAAGTGATAAGGTGGTTCCAAATCAGAGATGGGATTCACCGAAAGGCGAAAGCAGCTCCGTTTCATCTTGTCAAACCCCTCACCCAAAGGCAAGAACCTTTCTTCTATCGAAACTGATATCGAATTTTAAGTTAAGGAAACCCAAACCCAAAATGGGGGGCTCCACGCTCCACAGCAGAAATCAAATCACACTAAGTTCATAACTTTGGGAAAAGTGGGTCTCGGCTGTTGTTGATGAGATGGTATGGAGATTTTAATTACTTAAAAGTTTGGTTTGGATGATTGAAAAGGTTATTATTAATCTTGAGGTTTGAAGTTAACCGATTTGGTCAAATGTGTAAGATTAAGGGGATGATGATGATGATGATGATGCTGCATGGTCCCACTTGTTGTGGGGTCAGTGAACCAAACTTTGGATGATTACTGAGATCAGATGCAATGTCCATGATATAACCAAGGAAGGCATCAGCTGTTAGTACTTATAATATAGGATTGCATTAAAACGGGCCTCTGATGTGAAGTCCTTTGTATATGCATCATATGGAATCATTATGAAATAGAGAGATAGAGCGGTTGGTTTTGATCGCGGCCCCACAGCGCTCTCTGTCTCTGTTTTGTCTCATCTCATGTTGGTGTTGGTCTCTCTCTATCTCTCTCTCGCTCTCTGTGGAGAGAGAGAGAGAGAGAGAGAGAGAGAGAAAAGGATCAATCGAATCATTAACACACACCAGCCTCAACAAAAGTGATCCTTCTTTCATCAAAAAAACAAAAGTGAGCCTTCTTGTTCTTTGTCTTTTGTTCCACATTCATGAATGTCTTATGTTTTCTGTATTTTCACTCTCACAAACACACACAGCAAACACAGAGAGAGAGAGAGAGTATTGAAACCAATGAGGTGTGGTGGATTGGTATCTTATTACATAGGAGAGCAAGCAAGGTCGTTTCTCTATACACGTACTGTGATTGGTGTAATTTATAAGCAAGTTCAGAGTAAGTTTCGGTCTTAGATGTTGGACTGATGACCATTCACCGGTTTTATCTTTGAATATACATACATACATACACATTTGATCACCTCAACTAGATATAACCTAGCTTACTGATAGAGGGCCAGGATGCAGTTCTTAGGCTTGCTGAGTTGCTGGTTCTTCACAGATAGGGTGGGGCCTGGTTACTTTGGTTATTAACAGTTTATCGTATGATTTTTTGTTTTTTTTAATGGGGATGATGAGGGTGAAAAGAAATATATACTTTACACGAGTTTATAATAAACATTGGAACTGCAATGATTTTGCCAATTCATTAGTAGGGCCTTTACATGTCAGGTAAGTAGATGTTAAGTTGGGTTCACGTTCACGTATGAGAACGGCTCACAGTCATTCAGAAGGAATCTATTCCATTTGGGGCCGATAGAGTGGATTCCTTCTGAACAGTTATGAACTGTTTTCGTTCGTGAACTTGATCCTTTACTAATAGTTCTAACCCTTTATGGCTCCAAGCCTTAAACCTCGATGGTTTGAAACATAATAGAACCTTGTGACAATAATGAATTACTTTTAAAAAAAATAATAATAAATTTAGGTAAAAAGAATGTTATTTGGTCACGTGGAAACTGCACTTAGACATAGGAGATCATAAAATTACCGTCTCACCTTCTTAAAATAAAATAAATCTCATCCATCTTGAAGTCCCTGCGCTCTCATTGCCCTCGCATTGGTGCAAGGTCTGCTCAACCACGCAACAATCTCTGGCCTATAACTTTATTATAGGCCAAGAAGAAAGAATATCCAGAAAAGGATGAACAAAATAGTATTGTAGCAAATTCTAGAGATACTCCACTAGAAAATTTTGGTATTTTGGAGATAATTGCGGGACATTTGGGGTTCGTGAAAATCACCCCATAACCCACTTCCATGCATAAATGAAATTTGGGTGTTTAAGATATTAGAGGGTTTCTCACACAATCAACAACATGGGGAGAATCTCCCACACCACGACAATGATAGTACAAGAAATGATATCATTCACATGGGTCCACCTGGCTGGTTAGGAGGTGGTGAAAAAAATATATAAAAGAATTCCATTCAAGAGGCATACAATAGAATGGCTGTGTGGAAACATTCTCCCTTCAATGTTACCATCAACAGGAAACCTACGTCCTAGATTTATAGGCAATCCAACACCAAAGAAAAAAAAAACAAAAGATTTTTAGGCAATTATTTAATATCAAACCTATGTTTTAAAAAATTTCAAGTAAACGATTTCCTTCCACCCATGGGGAATGGAATCCCAATCAGTGCGGGGCATAAGAAGGCGGAAAAGGATATCACGAAGGTATTTTGGAACATACTAAAACCCTAGGAGGGGTTTGTGAATCCTAAAATAATCGATAAATCATCTTTATGGGTAGAGGAAAATTTAATGAAAAGAATTGTTTTTAAAAATAGTTGAAATTGACTTTTAACACTATACTGTACAGTCATACCATCTTTTGACTTCTTAATATGAAAACTTTAAAGGACACATATATGTTGCATTGGATCCTAATCTGATATTTTCTGATTGTTAGTGCCTTTCAGTTTACAAATTTTCTTTTGATCTTTAAGTTAGTGGGTCTCTTTGTACTAGACTTTTAAGTCCTTTAAAAGAACTTTTCATATGCTTTACAGGTTCAAAAAGTTCTTAGCTTTAAAATACAGGTAAGGGATCTGAAGCACTCAGCAAGGAATGAAAGATGGTTAATAAATTAATGAATTGTATGTCCATGGAAGAAGACAATAACTAAGAATTGATAAAATTAAGATTCACCATCAAGAATTAAGTAAATACATCAAAATTTTTGGATTTGGTTTCCCAAAATGGAATTTTCCTTGGAAGACCCCTGGTTTTATATTAAGAATTGAAGTCAAAGGCACGTTTTGGAGTATTGATCGTTAGAATATTGGTATCTAAAAGAGAGCAAGCAGGCCCTTGGCATGGAGTTCAGGCTTCAAACTTCTTCTGTTTTATTAGACAGGAAAGTTTGAAACAGATTTTTTATTATGCAAATCTTTAAAAGAGATGGTTGAATTTATTCTTTATCTAAGAATCTAAAATTTGTTTCATTTTCTTTTGTAATTTTTTTGAGTTGAATATTTTATTGAAAAACTAAGTTTTCCGATTCGATTCGTTCTCAACAAAACCTAGTGACTCCAACTTGGTTAGGATAAGTTGGTATTTTTTATTTTTTTAAATATAATAAATAAAAATAAATTTAAAATTTATAAATGAAAAGAAATTTTATATAAATCACAATAAGAATCTATAAAATTTTGTTGTTCACTCAATGAAGAAGACGAGTTATAATACATACAAAGTAGTTATAGAACATAATTATTTTCTAAGGACTATGAATGAGACGAAGGGGAAATGACCATACTTCACGAGTTTTGGTTTATTCAAGTAAAAATACTCGACCTAGACCTATCACGCTATCACTGTGCGAGCATTCAAGACTCTTGACCAGGTTTCTGTTTCTTTGTTTTTTCTTTTTTTTTTTCTTCTACTCAACTCAGGTGATTCGTCCGAGTCAAGATTTAGTTTTCTAACAACGATTTTGAGGAGAAAAAGAAAAACCTAAATGGGAAAGATTGGGAACAAAAAATAATGCGACTTGAAAATTTTTCTATTCGACTTTCAAGTCAGTCCGCATTGAACAAAATTGGGTAACCTTGCTGTGCTCAAACCCAACTATTCACTGAGAATCGACGGAGTCGACTCAAAATTGGATTTGGCTGGTCCTTGGCAAAAGTCGAAATTACTCTTTAATAATGCAATCCGATAGTACTGATGACAATTTGCATCAACCGTGAGGAGAATGGATCATCTGCACACGTGCAAGTGCAACTGAACATACATGTAAGAGATAACCATTTGTCCTTTTTGTTTCCACTGTGACTGAGTAGAAACGGATTATTATCCTCTCCAATTCTTTATAGTTTGATAGTGCAACAGTGCTAGTGTAGATGTTTGACATGTGGCAGTTCGGACATCCAATGGTCTAAGCTCAATATAGTTAATGAGCTCAAATCATTGGATGTTCGAGCTGCTACGTGTTGGACATCCACACTAGCACTGCCGCACTACTGAACTATACGAAATTGGAGAGGATAATAAAACATGCAATTTGCAGTTCTGGTGGCAAGTTCTAGAGGGTATTCTTGTCAACTCACAAATTGTAGTTTCATGTGAGGAGAATTCTGCGCTACGTCACTATTGATTGTGTTCGGGAGTTGCGTAGAATTTTATAAAATTCTGTGCAATGGTCAGGTAGTGTGCACAGGATTCGAATCTTACGATTGTCATCTAACGCTTCCACCGGAGACGTGTCATTCAACTCGCCGTATAAAATCCTCAAACTAACTATGCTTTTCCATTTTAAGGCCAATAAAGTAGAGTTATTTCGAATCCTCAGGGGGTAATGCTAAAGTGCTGCTGGGCTCCTACCTGAATGTAGTGAAGCTTCCGTCCGTGTCTTTGGATTCGACAATCTATTAAACTGTAAAAAGGATCTGGTGAAAAGCTGGACCCACAAAAGAAAATTATGCCGTGGAGATGGGTGAAAGACCATCAGATAGTATGCATGGCCAAGATAGAGGGATTCGAACTGCTCTTAATAAAACTTTGGGCGAATATTTTCTGTGCCGTAGCGCAGGCTACTTTCAGACACATGAGCCTACCATCCAAGGGGTAAGATGATCATTGCACCCACCCCATGTGCCTGACGTAACACAGAGAACAAGGCCCCTAAAACCTTATAGGTCAAATCATCCAATGGGGGAATACTTGTTGAGATTATTTCTCACAGCCACAAATATATATATATATATATATAAAGACGCTTGACCTACTACTATGGATTCCCTTGACACATCAAGGATTTGTTGGCTAGTGTGTGTTCTTGAACAAGGAAATGTGCTTCCAACAACTCCTGATTAGTCAAATTAAAATCCACTATTGCAAATCCTATACGATCTTGTGCAAGTAAATCAGATTTGTCTTTTATATATATATATATATATATTTATGTTGTTAATCAATAAATTATAGGCAAAAGGATTTTTGAGCCATGTGGCAAGAAGATAGTTTGGAATTTGAATTAGCCACATGTCAAATTTCAAGTCATTATTTAATCAAATACCTATCATGTATTGGCATGCATCCTCGTAGATGTTCGTCCATAGACATCTCCAGTACTTTGACCACTACTGTAGAGTTGGGTTCTTTTCCCCTGCGAATAACCACCCCACCCCATCTCAAACAATCCATGAGCTGAAGTTTAACATGTGAATAGAAATATTGGGTTCTACCAACAACTGCTTAGCTCAGTTGGTGAGCCGTGGGGCACTTCATGCCCATGCTCACCAAGAGGTCTCGAGTTTGAGTCTCTTGGCTGGTATCTTATCCCCTCCCCGGTTCGATCCCCCCCCCTTTCTATCAACTATATATGTAAAGCTCCCAATTACCAAAATATATATATATATATATATATTGGGTTCTATTTGTCCATAAAATTTGCGTCCTAATTGAATTTTCTATCACAAATATTTGGCCATTACATGAAAGAAGAGCTCATATATATATCCTCCTCTTCTTACATAATATACATATGATCGAGGTTTATGGGATTAAACACAAGTTAAGTGGGGTTAAATAAAGGAAATGATGGCAGAGGTTAGAGGGATGAAGTTCACCTACTTTAATAGACATTAACAGATAATGAAGTTGAGACTTTTGAGTGTTGTTTTCAATGGAGGACTTTTCTCTAGTGGGCTACCTAACCACACTAACGAAATAAGGTTATTTCTAGGATTCTAGGGGGTTAATATTTGTGATTCATGCCAACTGACATGTGTTGCAATAATAGGTCACACTTGTTGATGATCTTAGAACCCCATTATTGGGTGGGTTAACCCCACATCTCACCCAAAACTAAGAAAAATCAAATGTTGTTATTAACAACTACTATCTTATGGGTCACCTTGTTCTTAATTAACTTTAATCTTTGTGTATTTTTCTATGGTGAATAGAAGGTCAATAAGAACTCTTTTGATCAGGTCAAAGCAAACAAACCTTATCCCCTAATCCAAGCCTATGGATCTCCACCCCATAAACTCATGTCTGATGTTGTAAAATAAACAATTTCCCCCCACCCCTCCCCCTCCTTTCAAGGTCTAAACCATGACTAGAGGGTTCTGGTCTTCATTGACTGCATTGTGGCTTCTTGCGTTCTAGTTTCATCATAGCTTGCGTATGACATGCAAATCAATTGTTTTATTTTGTATTAAAAGAAATTGTGGGGCTGAAAATCAAACAAAACAAAGAAAAAAAAATTGAGAAACAAACAATCAACTCCATATGGAGACAAGGAGTATTATTCTATCATCAATACTCTAAATTTAATATCAAATATATTATTTCCTTCTTTGTTCAAGATTGTAGTTGCTTTAGAATGCTATTTGGTCATGTAGAACTTGATATAAGATAAATTAAATTTTATACAATAATAATCAGACAAGGGGAAGACCAGTAAGTAGTGGAATTTGGGTATTTGAATATATGCTTTGGTGCCTGTGGGAGACCATGGCTGCCAGCTTTTGGGTATTTCCTTAGGGATTTGATTGGAAAAGCTCTCCTCCTTTTGGGTTGGCATGAAAGTAGTGTAGGGTCTTTTATAGTTTATGACTTTATGCATACAGTGAGAGATGGAGAAAGTGAGGGAGACTGCAGAGAGAGAACCTGTTCACATTTCATAACCTGGTCTGTTTCTGCTGTTTCCTTTATTAACCTTTTCCAGTTTGAGCCCTGGGGTTCCTCAGCTTTGGAGAATTGAATAACAAGTTGAGAGAGTTCCCCAAAAGAAAAAGAAAGAAAGCACAGCATGGTGTGTATGTGTTTGTGTGTGTGAGAGAGAGAGAGAGAAACCATCATTACCAAAAACCAGATAATTCACTGGCATGGGCCACCATGACTCCAAAAGAGAGTGTCACATGTCACTAACATCCCTCCTTAAGAAAAAGCCCTCCATCATCTCCCAAAATCCCATGGCTAATCATCTCCCCCTTTGCAGTTTGAACTTTGCACCCCCATCCCTCCCTTCAAATTTTGTTAAAAAGTAGGGGGGGGGGGGGAAATAAAAAACTAAAAGAACAAATTATAAAAGAAACTTGGGGAAAAGCCATTTGCCCTTTTACATGGCAATCTCCCAAGATCCCTTGTTAATCATATCTACCCTTTCACAAAATCATTCTCAGGAAAAGAGAAATTTTTGTTTTATGAATTGAGAATAGAAATCTCCTCTTTTCCCAATCACCAACCATTTCATTGCTAATCATCTCCATTTTAAATCTCTCTCTCTCTGCCCTACACCTCCCTTAAATGCCTCAAGCTACAGTGTCTTAAGATTTTCTTTTTGTAAACCTCATCATACCCCATATCAAAAGTCTAAAAGATGATTTACCCTATGGAAAGGAGAAAGATCTGTTACCCTACTTGATATAACTTTGATTTGGTACTGTTCTCCATCACTGACCTAATAGTAGCTAACCCCTAATTAAGAAGACTATGCAATCAGAAACAGGTTCACCCTTTCTCAAATGAGAATTTTTACAGGTTAAATTAATCCAATTTCACATTCATGAACAAAATATGGGAAAGAGAAGAGAATGGAAACCCAATATATTCTGAGAAGATCTATTGTTCTTTCTTTAAAGAAGAGGGTTCATTTTATTTTGTTAACTGATTCTCTATTTATTGCTCCTATTCCTATTCCTTTGATTTCATTAAATGATGGATTCTAGGGAAGCCAATGTGGCACACAGTAGAAGAACAGTTTAGGTTGAGGACCATTTGCATTCTGCAATGGCCATCTCTTCTTGATTACTAAAAATGGAAACAGACAAATAGTTTTAATTATGCGTAGACTTAAGAGGTGTATTTAAATCCTAGTTGAAGATGCGGCGGGTAACGATTCCCCAAATCTCGCCACCAATCACTTTTTCCTTTGCTTCTCTTTTTTTGTTTTTTTAGGGGAAGGAAAAAAAAGCTTGAGAATTCTATTAAACAAAAGGATGGAGAGCACATTACCTGATTACCCACTACAAACACCAGAAAAACAAAAACGTGTTTACATCAAACTTTACATTCAAGATAATCCAAAAGGACCAAAAACCCTGAAGATCCACACGCAGAGGGAGAGATACGAGGAAGGCATGGTGGGTTATAAGTTATGTTTGACATTCTAATTTGGAGAAAGTTTTTCAAACAGTGTGGAAACAAAAGAAGAGAGAACGACAGAAAATATGAGAATGGAGTAGCTAGCAGAGATAATTATTTTTACAAGTATAGAGAAAGAGAGAGAGAGAGAAAGAGAGAGAAACCACATAATAAATAAAGAAAGATCAAAACCTCCATCATTCGTGTCTGAAACTCTGAAATTAATCTATATGGATTGATATGATGAGAATTATGAAGAAACTAAAGATAAGAAACCAATATGTACATATAATTAAGAAATAATAGGGTTGCTGCTTTGCTTGCTTGCTTGCTGTGTGGTTGTTAAAAGATGGAGAGAGACAAAAGTTTCTCCTCCTTTTCATCACCCTCATCATTATCCTCTTCAATCACCACCTTCTCTTTTCCTTTTAATTTCTATGATTCTTTTTTACTGCATAATAATAATAATAATAATAATAATGATAATAATAGTTGCTAATTAATCTGAAGAGCAAATCCATGAATCCACCATACCTTCACCTCTTGAAGAAACATTATCCGAACCCTTCTCTACTTGAAACTCTGAAGACGAAGTGGAGTAGTTCATCTTGCAGCTACTACTCGCCCTTTGCTGTGAACCGCTATAATTCCCATTAAATGTCTTCAACTGAGCTTGATGAGATTGATCACCATCGTTGAGCCCCATTCCATCACCCCAGTTCGAAGGATTGTTGTGGTTGTTGTCGCTTGCCAGCGATTGACCACCTATTGTGAAATTTTCCATTACCGTGGTTCCCATTCTAAGCTGAGATGAATCGTTCGATGGAATCGGTAATGATTCTTGTGATTTCGTGCCAAAAACTGGTCCATTGGCTAATGGGTACCTTGGAGGTTGACCAGGAGGAGAAGGACCAGTAGATTGTAGCAGAGATTGGAACGTGAGGATTGGGTTCTGCATGTTTAGTAGATTTTGAGTCTGTTTCGTGAGGCCCAAGTCTGAATTGGAAGCATTACTAGAACCCGAGGCGGTCAAAATTGGAGCACCGCCGCCGCTAGTGGTGTTAGCAGCAGCAGCAGAAGCATTAATCACGTCAACTATGGAAGAAGAAGAAGAAGAAGTGGTAGTAGAAGCTGAAGAAGCAAATGAAGGTGGATGAAACTTCTGTGCAAATGGGCGTAAAAGGTAAGACGGAGGGGAAGGATCTAAATGATGGGAGGATCTCATGGTGGTGGAAGCGGTGCTGAAAAGATCAAGTCTGCTTCGAGGGAATGGCGACGCCGGAAAGGGAGGCGCAGGGATCCCTGTAAACTCTTGCACCATAGCCCTGAAGTTGGACGTGTCGGTGGTGAGAACAGTGGTAGGTGCCCTTCTAGAAGCTCTGGATCGTTTCTTCGAGTTACGTACTGGGTTGGGTGCGGTTTGGTCCGATGAACCTGAAGGCCTTGAGCCGTTCTCCGGTGGTGGTAGTGGATGCAATGGCATTGGCATCGATGATGAACCGTGGAAAGGGCCAACTCGACCACCCGGGACTGGTTGGGTTTGAGTCTGGGAAGAGGAACTCATCAGACCGCCGGTAGGGAATTCGGTGCAAGTGGGTTCAGATCTTAGGCCTCTGGGCCACACCATGTCGAAATTTAGCATCGAATTTGGTGTGTTTGAAACTGGTGGCGGCGATCTCGAGAAGGCATCGAGATAATTCGATAGATTTGGTTCAAACAGAGCTGAAGAAGACGATGATGAAAGGTGGGTTTGATGGTGGTGGTGAGGTGGTAGGTGGTGGTGGTGAGAGGGGTTTGAGATGGAAGAGACGTGGCCGGCTGGATTCAAAAAAGCAGAGATGGATTCGTTGCGTGAGTCATATTCTTCATCTCCACCGCTTGAGGACTGTAAGCTCCCACTGTTACAAGAATCCATGGCTGTTGCTATGTAGCTGCTGCTGCTCTCCAAATTTTCTGAAAAGGTTGGTGAAGAAGTGAGATGAATCAATTAATTAAAGGCAAAGAAATGAAAAGGACAGAACGTTTAATTTAAAGGTAAAAGGATTCTCAGAGCTGCAGAAAAGATTTTCATACTTACATACACCTAATTTAAGAAGATCCTGCAAAAGAAGAACCCATGAGGGGGAAAATCCAGTGAGATCTTCTGGAAGTGCTTTCACCTTTCAGAAAGTGCCATCCCTCTTTAAAGCTCTGATCTGTTTACGGAAGAGAAAGAGAAGAGTCCCATCTTCTACTCCCCCTCCTTGATCTGAATTCTGGAAGTAAAGGTCTGAGTGTGAGGAAGTGAATAATAAGAAACCCAAAATACAAACCTCAGAGATGTTGAGGTGAGAGGAGACGAGAAAGGGCTTTCTGGGTTCTATAGTATTTCTTTTCTGGGGTTTTCCTTTCGTCTGAATTGAACTGTTTAGGGTTTAGGAGAGTGAAAGCAAACTCTTTACAGAAGCTCTTTTAATCGTTCTTCTCTAAAAGAGAGGCGGCTTCTATTCACTTTTCCACTTAAAAAGATCCTCTACAGATTGGAGCGTGGGGTCGCCATTAGAGCAATAGAGATGAGAGAGAGAGCGGTCAGTTGGCAACCGGTGACAAATGAAACGAGAGCTAAGGAGAGGTCCCGTGTGAAAGGAAGGTAGAAATGGCTAAATGGGTACGAGGTAAAGAGAGATAGATGGTTATTAACAAATCACCCAAAAATTAATAAAATTTACTACTAACAATTGAAAAGAATTTTTATAAAAATAGAGAGGAAAAAAGAAAGAGAATGAGGTAGGCAAACAACTCTCAAGTACGGAAACGGGTGGTTGTATGAAGAAACAATAGGTCATGAACCACGGTTACCGTTGCTACAGAGACACCACCACCACCACCATCACTATCGCCATCTTATTACGTTCATGTTACAAGCATAGAAACACAGATATGAAACAGTTACTTTTTAAAATAAAAAAAACTTTTTTGCTGCTAAAGTCAATTACACTAAGTCTGGGTTTTTTTTTTTGTTTTTTTTCATTTTTTAATTTACTCTTTAGATTTGAAAATTTTGAAAAGGGCTGTGGTGTGATCATGGAGTTTAGAAAATATTGTCTATAGCAAATAAAAATAAATGAAAAAAATAAGTCAAGAAAAAAAATTCTCCTCCATCAATCAGATTACAACAGCTTTTGATCAAGTCAGAAAATCAGAAACTACTAATTAGAAGAAAAAAAATAAAACAAAACAAATAGTCTTTTTCTTCTGAAGCTCAAGAGAATAGAAGAGAATGGAAAAAAAGAGAAGCTCAGAAGAGCCCTCCCGCCCCCAATTGTATTTTCCTTCATTATTATACCCACCATCCATGAAGTTTGAAGACTGCAAATTAAATTTTCCCTTTTTTATTTTTTTTTAATTCCATCTTAACATTTATGTTGAAATTTTAAACTCTATTATATAATATCTCATTCCTTAGAAATATAAAAGGGTTATATTGGTTGAACCACACCCAAGTTCGCTGCAACCATCCAAACCAGAAACTTATATAAATCATTCTTTTTCTTCGAATAAATCAAATATTTATTTTTATCTTTAAAATAACAAAAAGGATCTCATAAAATTTTCTTTTTCCCATATAATAATAACTAGATTACAAAAAATGAAAGGCGTAGAAAAAGATTAGACGTCTTTGTCAATAATACGTGTAAATATTATGCCCATTAGCCTTGTATTCAGATTAGATTATAGATTATAGATTATAGATTATAGATTATAGATTAGAATAGTCTCCCTCCCACCTCTGCTGCTGCTGCTGCTGCAGTGCTGCTACCCTTTATATTCACACAAGAGGAAGAGCAGACATAGAACCCCAAAACAGTAACAGTAAATTAAAGCGTCCCATTAGATTTGAATTCTCACGTCTCCCAAGTCTGCACGGAATGTTAAAAAGGATTTAATTAGAAGACATCGACCTCTTCATACGCTGACACTTTTAAACTCACTCACACTGCGGACCGACCGATAAAATACCTGCTTTTTTATTACAGTCACGTTATATACGGAATATGGAATTTTCTCGGTTATGGTCCAGGCATGTAGTAGTCATCTTCCTCATACTGTCATACATGGTACACCACCGTTTTACAACTTCACGCCTAGCCTTTTAGTTATTTCCCATTTCTGTCCCAATTCCCAAGCTATACTACTAGTATGGGTCACTTTAAGACATTGATACATCATGAAACTGTCCCCCAATAGAAAATTGACACGTGTATCCCTTCAGGGGTGAGAACGAAGAGAGCGAGGAACAAGTAACTGACAAGATCAGTCCTCGAACGAGTTAGGCACGGTTTAGCAACCCTATCTTAGTAGTAGCCCGACGTGGCCATGATGTCTAACCTAGATAAGGCTACAGAGTCACATTTCGAGAAAGAAATAGAATGGCCTTAACGGTCCTAAATTAACACACCAATCCAGCTTGACAAGGCGTAATGGGTTGGGGAACTTATCCCTATCGTTAAAAGGGCTCCTAATCACCTAAACTCACACCGAAGGAACTTCGAGCCCGCTTGATAACCTTACGAGAAACAGTTTCTGGTGTTTTTCCGTTATGAGAAACTGAAAAACACCTAAAAATTGCTTGATAACGAAGTATTTTTTGTGACTGTTTTTTGAAACATAAATCAAAATTTATGTTCCCTGGAAGACTTTTGGCAGAACATGTTGGACATGTTCTGTCGTTTTTTAGCTGAAAATTGAAAAAGTGTGCCCGATAAAAACTCCTATATTCGTTCACTATGCTCTTTTGTAAAATTGGAAAAGTGTGCCAAACATATCTTTTTGTTAAATTTAAAAAAAAAAAAAAAAAAAAGAATAAGGGTTTTGCTTGTTTCCAAGAATAGGTTTACCAAGCGGGTCAAAAACGATTTTTCAACACAGAAAATGAAAAAACTGTTTTACTGTTTCTCAGCACATAACTAGAACAGAAACACCCGTATGGTTATCAAGCGGGCACTTCCTTTCCTAATAAGTCACGCCACTGCTTGCAGGACTCTGCCAATTGCCTATAAATAACTGGGTAACTTCCTTCCATGATCATCTGAATTCAACTACCATTATCGATCTGTTGCTTAGGAGTTCTGACTTAGGCATCAGAGTGATTAAACTAGATCGGCCCGATACTCTACTGCTGTTTTCTTCTTTGCAGGATCGGCATGCAAGGATTTAGAATGGCACGCTCCATCCCCAATTCTTGACGTAACAGACACCATAACCGAGAATCAGATCATTATCGTGGATCGGTTCAAGGGTGGGTCTCCCAAATTGTATCTTTATGTTTTTTGTTAAATTTGTTAGTGATGGCAATCGAGAGGAAGATAGCTATTCTCCTTTGCTTGTGAAGCTATTGTTATTTCACCAAAGACATAAATATCTTATTAAATCACGTATATCTTTGTATTGTGATTGTTTGATTATTCTTTCTTTTATTCTACTGTTATAATAATGCCTAAAATCAATTAACAACTAGAAACGTCCCATTTATTAATAAACAAATAAAATAAACAATAAAATAAACAAATCGATTCTTGTTCTGACTAATTCGGAACCAAACCGATTTGCACCTTTATATAATATCTAACAAATGAAGAGAAAGAGACATGGACTCTGGCATCTTATATATATAAATATAGAATCTTACGTGGATGGCATCATCCCATTGTAAATGTCACGTGTCTGCCATGTCATCATATATATAGATTAATGAGTTTGTTGGTTCGTTGTAGTGGAGGTAGTGCAAGCTTGTAGTAGAGAAGAGAGACATGTAGGGACCAAATGGGGTTGAGTCTTCCATGGGCATGAGAAAGAGAGAGAGGTGGAAGTCCTGAAGTGGACATCTCAGGGTCAGCTCTTCTCTATATGGTTTGGAAGGTAAAAGGGCGAGTCATGAATCATCCTTTCCACTTCCATCCATGTGACCGACCACTAATGCGCTAAAGAATCAAGATAGAGGCACATTAATTATATATATGGTGAGATTTGGTGGGTTTTCAAACATATCCCTTTGGCCCATAACCTTAATGGGTTGTAAGATTCACGACTCATGGGCCATGGGCATCGGCAGCTTAGCTGGAACCCAATTTGTGAATATATTTTCATAAGAGAATATTATACCAGATTATATAATATGTTAGTAGGTTAAGTTTTTGTCAAGTTTGAACCATAAAGGGAAAAAGTTGAATAAATTGTTTGGCTTCTTACAAGAACTACTTTCACTTGATTGATAGTTGGAAATGGTTAGGAAAGAAAATTTCATTAGCCAGCTGGGTGAGATGGCCTGAAATTTGAAATGTGTACTATCGAATTGGCATTTAAATTTTTTTTTAATAAGAATCTAATGGGTTTTCTTATTCGTATCATATCTATATATCTACACATGGCATCTCATCAAAATAGATAAATTAATAAATAAACTACATACGATCAAAAATTAAACACTTGTCAAGAGATGCCTTCTAACCGTGCTCAACTAAACAAAAGATTTTCCACTTGAGACTCTGCTCCTTCGAATTTCCATTGCAAAATCGATGAGAGAGAAAAGGAGATGGAGCTTCTCACTTTGGATCAATAAGATACCAATCGCATCGATCTATTTTTTTCTAGTCAGTCCATGGCATTTTAGGGTAGGAATTTCTTAGGGTTAGTTTAGGGTAGGAATTTCTTAATTGTTGGAATGTAAATGGATAGTTGAAAATCCGCAAGCGATTCTTAGAATCATTTTAAAAGCTAATCCATCCAATACGTTTAGGTCCAAGTATACAAAATAATAGTTTTATAAATAATCTTTTATATATTAAAAGGGAAGAAGTTCTCTACCCGGGAATGTGGCCTACGCCAGCACTCCCATGTGTCTATCTCTCTCCTCCTTAAAACAAAGGGGCAGATGTGTCTTTTCACATGGGGAGGAGAGAGATAGACTCATGGGAGTGCTGGCGTAGGCCACACTCCCGGACAGAAAACTTTTTCCCATATTAAAAATACACTTATTAAATCCATAGTATATCATAAATAATTAAATAAAAAATATTCATGAAGATATTTATATAATTTTAAGGAAAGTAGTTCTTTGTCCGGGAGTGTGGCCTACGTCAGCACTCCCATGTGTCTATCTCTCTCCTCCTCAAAACAAGGGGGTAGAAATGTCTTTTCACATGGGAAGGAGAGAGATAGACTCATGGGAGTGCTGGCGTAGGCCACACTCCCCGGACAGAAAACTTTTTCCCTAATTTTAAATATGACACTTCAACATCAACCCTGGTGGGATAGTGGATTCAACTTTTCACCTTCTCGAATTGTTGTGTTCTCCAAGTCTTTGCCGCTCAATATAAAGTGACACTGAATGTCATTCTTTTCAGAGTCACAACTCCAATCTCCACTAAGGATGAAATGCAAGTTCTACAAAATATTCAAATCCTCTCGGAATAATTGGATCCATTTACAACACCAATTTATGATTGGGTTAATTGGGGACATACCTAAGTCACCCAACCTTTATCAGCTTTCACATGAAAGGAAATAGCAAATATAGACCGTTTATGACTACATGGGATGGGTAAGCATTATTACAATTAATTCCTTTAGACAATTTTTTCTCTCATTAATCTAGGCAATGGTTGAGGCAAATTATATGGGATGACTTTTTTCCATGTAGCAATAGGCTTTCACATTACAAATTGCGGGACTTTAAATGATGGATTTTCATTTGAGTTCAGTTTCTCTGTACGTATCAACAAATGAACGCACATGTGAGAGTCAACCACTTGTCTTATTTTTGCAATTTACAAGAAGAGGAGAGTTTTGTATGAAAACAAAATTAAAATGTGATTGATTCTGAGATATACGTTTACGTGATGGTACGTGCACATGATCCATTCTCTTTTCATTTTTAACGATGGTTTTTTTGTTTTTTTCTCCAGCCCAAAAGACCATTGGGGCTTTGGAGTTACTCTTATTCTTGTCCTCTACTATGGGCACTTTCACTTTGGGAATGCCAATTTCTAGTCTCAACCAGTCATACTGATCAAGGACGACTGGTTCAGCATGAATCAAATAGAATATTTATCGGTTTGGTTTCAGTTTGGAGTTTTATCAAACTGATAAAAACCGAAATCAAATTCGACTGACTGAACAGATTAAAATCAAAACGGAAACTAATATAGCAAAGACTGAAATGGATAAAAAAACAAATAAAATTGAAAAAATATTATAAAAACGATTGTTTTAATATTTTTTAAATCTATATATTTGAAAACCTGAAATTCAACCGGTGATAGTCTAACAAATGTCAATTAAGGTAGTAACCCAATAAAAAACCAATTCAAACCGGACCAAAACCGACATTTAACTTAACGGTTTTGATTTTGGTTTTGGTTTGGTCTATTACCAACCCAAAGCAAGTTCAACCTGATAGATTGACACCCCTACCCTCCCCACCTATGACTATTAGATAATTAAATACCTCCTCACCTTTTGTTTCCAAAACTTGATTTCTATATTTCTTTTTTCTTTTGTTCATTCAAGGGCGAATAAGACAGACTCTCCCAAGGACTTAGGGCAGTACTACAATTCGACTAGTAGCCACTACCATGCCAAATTAGGGGAAAATTATCACCCCAAGTACATTGCCCCCAGTACTGGGGGCGGTCCTGTGCGCATCGTGCGGTTGGGCACCGCCACACATGGGCGCCACTATGCACACATAGGTGGTGCCTAGTTGCACGATGCGCACAGGACCCCCCTAGTACTGGGAGTGATAAAGATCCCAAATTAGGGCAATCTCACAAAAAGTGAGGGTCTAACATGTATTTTTTTATTGGGAAAAAATAAGGTTGTTTGATCACGCCGCCTATGTCCAGACACATGGGTGACAAAATGACCACTTTGTCCCCCCATATTGGATGCTTGGGCGTGCAACCCATTGGTCCCCGTGCTGATGCAGAGGCCACAGACCAAATAGCATTCTCTATCCCTTTTTTATATTTTATTTTATCTATTTTGAAAATGTGAACTATACATAGATGATAAATTTTTCATAAGAATAAGGAAAGTAGTGCTTTGTCCGGGAGTGTGGCCTACGCCAGCACTCCCATGTGTCTATCTCTCTCTTCTTCAAAACAAAGGGGGCAGAGATGTCTTTTCAGATGGGGAGGAGCGAGATAGACTCATGGGAGTGCTAGCGTATGCTGCACTCCCGGACAGAGAACTTTTTCCCTAAGAATAATTAGTGTGGCGTGCAAATTCTTTTCACCACTAGCAGCATGGAAAACCTGTCTAAGTTTTTTCTCTTATAAATCAATTTCACTTTGCCGGGGTATCTGAGTATCTCACCATCTGTCTAAATCTTAACTAGAGTTGGAAAAAGGTTTAAAACTCAGTTTTGCCATCATTAACTTAACGATTTATATATGGTACAAGATAAATACTATAAATGGGTTACAATTGAGATGAAACCAAATCTTGACAAAGGGTCAATCCAAGTGATGATCTATTCTTATGGTGCACTATACTGTAAATTTTTTCATTTTGGGTTCAATTTGTATTCAACTCTTAAAAAAATTATAAAATAGTATTTTCTGCGTTATGTAAAAAAATTATATAAGAGTATCGATCAATACGTATTGATATCGCCAGTATGATTTTATGTATCATTGAAACAGCCATATAGATTGATTCGTATTGGTATTATATCAGTCAATTCATAATGGTATCAATCGATATCGATACTGTATCAATGGTACCGAAACAAGTGATGGTAAAACGGTAAAAAATCATAGATATCAATTTTTTGAGGGGTAAAATGGTCCAATCAAACTTGATATGACCAATATATATCATGGTATTGCCTTTTTTTATTTTTAAATTCCATCGGATCTTGGACCAATATATCCTGGACTCCCGAATTTAGGAGGGGGGGAGAATCTCTGTGGGGAAGCGTGGCCCATGTGCACGCTTGGCCAATGAGAGCTCATGCATGAGTATCTTGGGGGGTGGGATTTCCATCTTTCATTTTGCCCCCCCCATCGTGTTTGGTGTGAATGGTACCCTCTTGCAAAGAGAACTTTTTTTTTAAAATAAATTATCACACGAGAGGCTAATTAAGTTTAGGGAAAAGTTTTTATATACGGCTGTGTCAGTAGTGTTTATGAGAGGGAGGGAGTTTATAATTTTTCCAACTCTTTGTGAGAGGGGACATGACCGTGTATAAAAACTTGGCCCGTAAGCTTACATTGTTCATCTTTAGTTTTTTTTTTTTTTTTGGGGGGGGGGGGGGGGTGGGCGGGGGGGTGGGGATGAACTTCATCTTTAGGCTTCCCCTAGAGTCCTAGGTTAGGGGTAGGGTTGTAAACGGATCGGATTCGATTTGGATAATGCTATATCCGCATCCGCATCCGATTAGCTATCGAACGGATTCGGATAGTGCTAAACGGATAGGGATTGGATATTTTATCCGTTTATATGTAAATATAGTTTTTCGAATAACTATAACCTATCCGTATCCGCATCCATTTAACTTTCGGGCGAATTCAAATAATGCTAAACAAATACGAAAACGGATTTCGATTATTCATTTACACCCCTAGTTAGGGGAGATGATTAATGGTTGATGTACCATCAATCTCTCAGCTATATATATATATATATATTCTGTATAGTAGAAGTAGAAAGTAGTAGTTTAACTAATTTAACAACCAAAAACCACCGAATTAAATGAGTAAAGAGAATCTACTTTTTGGGTTGTCTTTTTTCACCGACCACAACGTTGGTGGCCAATGGCAAATGTCGTGTACCACAAACAATACCAAACTCTATATATAATCTTAAGAGTTGTGTCTGAGACGGTAAAATAACACTTTATCTCCTCCTTAGCTTTGTTTTTTTTTAACTGTAGACGTAATCTTTAATCCTGAAACAAATTCTTACTATTCCTGACACATCCTGACCAATTCAGAATTTCAGATCCGATTGGCTAGCAAGGACCGATCCGGATCCTAGTTCTGGGTTCTTAAACCGTGTCATTACTGCCCTGGCCAGTTCACAAAAAATATCAATACTGATAAAACTACCATCAGCCAAAACCAGCTGTTCTAAGATATCATAATTAAGCATCATCAGTAAGAATAAATTTTGTATGTGAAGTGCTAGTGTGTATAGTTGTTCAAAATGAACTCCAGAATGAGATCTGGAAATTAAGTACAAGGTGTTGTTAGGAAGGAATGGAGGCATGAATCTGTTAAATTAGTTTTTTCAGATTGAAGGTGAAGGTAATTAGGTTAAAAGACGACTCTAAAACTTAAAAGGCCAACAATCTGAATAAATGCCATGGATCCAGCTGCTGCAAAATTCGTGTAAGAATCAGATTCATCTCTAATATATATTATATACACTATACTTTTTGTGTACTTTCAGAAAACCAGTAAATTCTCTGTCAACGGTGTCAGGATGATATTCCACACTCTTGTAAGTGCTTTGGGTGGTTGTGACTTGTGACATCCAGAATTTTTTTTTTTTTTTTTTTTGACACATGGGGTTCTCCATATTCAACATCTGATCTATATATATATATATATATATATTTCTAATTTTTTCATTGAATAGGAGAATATTAATATTTCCTCTATTAATCAAGGTTGCAATTGGTATGAATTCTTGGAGTGGATTTCAGGTCGATTTTGTATTCTCAGATAAAAACTACTATTTTTATCACCCAAGAATACAAAATTGACTTGGAACGTATTCCAAGAATACATATCAAACACAGCCTTAGGATCACTATTTTCGTAAAAAAGTTTTTTGATGTTAGGATCATATGTATATTATTTGCAGTTGATTAAAAGAATCTGATCTCAACCATCTTGGCATGAATAAACATACATGAATCATAATCCAAAACAAAAGCAACACGATGAGATCCCCTAGGCAAACTTTCATGATTATTGTTGGTTCATTGCCTTTAAGCTCCTTGGTTATGGAGTTTAGCCCCAAACGTAACTACCCTCCATTTGTTTCAAAATAAAATGCCAAGAAATAAAAGAAAATATATCGAGTTTTCTTCACCCTAAGAGATCTATTCTCCAATGTTCATTATTGCACTTGGATGGAACTTTGAATTAAGAACAATTAAGGCCGGGCATTTTTTATCTTCATTATAGGAGTAGAAGGTAATTGTCATCATTGATCCGTGGATGTTCTCTTTAAGGTTATTTCAAGTAAACCAGTAATAAATTTGATGGTCCAACTAAATCATACAAATAATCTATTTTTTTTTTTTTTATTTATTTGTGTTTTCAGCAATTAAATTGTCTTAATGTCATTCTCAGGATCTCAATCATTTTTTCAAGATTTTCTTTTGTCACATGACATGCTCCTCTTGGCTTGAATATCACAAGATTTGGTGAAAAGCTTTCATAAAAATTTAAGACAACTTTAAATTGGAGTGTCATGCCTTCATCACTGGCATTTGTTATAGATGAAACATAAATGGAATAGTTTAAGGGAATTTTATTTTAATTTTCTTCTTTTTTCCCTCCTATGCCTTTTTAAGTTCACCTCTGACGGGTTTTTTAGTTAGTTTTTCAACCACCAAATAAAAGAAGATTCGCATTCTATTTTCGTTCATTTGTGAGTGGGTGGGTGGGTGAGTGGGGTTAGATAAATCATAAATCTCATCAATTTGGTTACTCGTTGGGAATGAAGAGAATGATGAGATAAAGAAAATATGAACTCAAAGTACGAAGGAAATTTTTTTTTTAAAAAAAAATAAATAAAAATTACTTATCTCAGTGCTGTTTGCAGACAAAGAAAGTGATGGAGAAAGTGAAAGAGAAATGCCAACTTCTTCTTAAGTTCTGCTTCAACTGGGAAAGTGATAGATAAACTAACTTTTAGTGGTGGCTGGTGAGGATAATTTCAGCAGCTTCAAGAGGAGAAAAGCCAAAGTTCAATTTTGATAGTTCTAAGATTCTCAACCGCATTTATAGGTTCAAACAAATGAAATTTAGGTCCAATCCTGTACCTTCTTTATAGCTTTCAGCCTCAATCTTAGGTTTAATTAGCAGAATTTCTTAATGAATGGTTTTTTTTCCCCTCCAAATGGGCCTTCTATTTCTGCCACATTTTTTTCTTTTGGGTGAAATCTATTTCTGCCGCATAAAAGGCTGTTTAGTCTAAGGGTATACAAAACATCAACCCCGTGATTAATGGTTGGATTGAAATTTGCTTCACCCGTGAAGTGAAGAGAGAATCTTTTAATCCATGGGTTCTGATGGTTGAATGAGAATTGAAAATAATATTAAGAGTATTTCAAGCTTTGTACAATAGGGGAGACAGAGGGAATGATGACACCCTAATGACTAGATTCTCTTCACCCATCATGAAGAAAAGCTTTAGCCTTATTATTGGCTTTTCACTTCATCTTAGTCTACATGGGCCTTTTTGGGCCAGGTTCAGTTTAGGTCTTTGAACCCAAGCCTTGCCCATGCATCAGGTATTTTAAGAACTAAGACCCGAACATGCTCAGGTATCTTTATCTTATTCACTAACTGGTTTGAAAACTGGTGCTACCTCTCTCTTACTTATGTGTTGGATCAGTGGGCTTTAAATATCTAGACCCAAAGTAGGCGTTTCGGCCCAGCCCATGCATGAGGTGTGGTTATTCTCTAACACATTTCCTAGCTTTCCTTCATGCACACACGTGGCATAATCCCATGCATGCGCCAGCTTGGAACGTCTTTATTGTACCAGTGGCCAAAGCAGCCTTGTTTGTTTGCCAAAGAGAGTACTAACAGAGGAGAGAGAGCGAGAGAGAGAGAGAGATGTGGATAAGGCAAGGGGTGACAAGCACAAAGCCACGAACACGTAGAAGAGTGAACAACTGGTTTTGGCATAGCTACGAGAAGGTTGCTGGTCTATTCAGGCGGGTAAGGCCAAGCAAAGCTGAAAACTTGCCCATCTTGGAGGCCCACCCTTTATCACACATGAGTATGCGGAAGCTGCCTTGGAGGCCCACTAGGGTTTAAGGTGACAGGAGCAGATGACGACGAAGGTGTTAAAAGAAAGAGTTCAATATCTATGGATGGAATGGAACCCGGATTCACATCCTCTACTTCCATTAGTTGTACTTCCATCTTACTTCTAAGCCTTATAAAAGCGTCATCTGTCTTTATGAGCATCCAACGGCTGACAGCAACCAATTTCAAATATTTTTGAATTTCACCCATGGCATGATTGAACCATTTTAAACCCCCACTCAAACCAAACCCAACCCAACCTACCCTTAAAGCAATTTAGGGTTTAAACAATTCAAACCCAAAATCCCCAAATAGATTTGCCTCCTGCTCTTCTTCTTCCCAAAAGAGCAGAGGTTCAGCTTTGTGTTCTTCCGTTCCCCTTTATTTGTGTGAAAAACCCACAGGTTTACAAAATGAAGAGACTCGATCATTAGAGAAAACCCAGTGAAGACCTCTCCATTTACAGAGAGGAATGGAGTAGTTCCAGGAAGACAGCATTATATTCTCCATATTACCCTGAAGTGAAGTTTTGATCTTTCCCAAGACAAGCGAACATCCGAAGAGGACGCAAAGAGAGCAGTAGAGAAAAGGGAGGCAGAGACGCCATGAATGAAAGAATTAGAGAGAGAGAGGAGAGGCAAAAGGTCTGAAAGAGAGAAGTGTTAGCAAGCATCTTGGCTAAGATAATGCTAGTGTTATACAAGGCATATACTGTAAGACTAAACTGTAACACAGTGATAAGAAAAATACCTGTTATCAGTACCAAGACACGAACAAGAGAGGAAAACTTCTACAGCACGAACAGGAATCAGAGACACGAACCAGGTGAGTTGAGTCGTATCTAACAGATACTTTCCTTAAGGTTTTAGATGCCCCCACTTCTGCAACGGGGTTGACCTTACACCTAACCCTCCAAGATGAAACAAATCCTAAACGTATAGGTTGCAAAACCTGATACGAGTACTAAGGATACCAAACGGCTATACTAGCCCTCTGTTTATAGAAGATACAGTAAGGTTAAACTATCTCTGGAATGAACAGTTGCAGAGACAAAAAACGAAATCTGTTGTGTATGTGTAATGTAGGCAAGACCTTGTATATATATAGTAATGGAGTACCCTTTCATGAAGGGATATATCCACACGAATATAGGTGACATACGTACAGACAGTACGTATTTGCTTCACGTATAAGGAGGGGGTGTATCTATTCGTATACATGTACGAATAGACACGTACGGCTCAACCGTATAGGTGAACCAAACCAAGTTTTAAATGAAAAATTAAAACTCAAAAGTGCAAAACTCCTACTACCAAAAAATAAGGTTTTACCCACACCCACACCTCGGCTCGGCTTGCGCGCGATTCAAAAGCACCCTAAGGACCCCCAACACACTAGAGAGTAGGGTGATCACCTCTCCAAAGGGCTCACACCTTAAGGAATCAACCATATGTATATACCCCTCAAGTTATTCTCCCACAATCAATGTGAGACTATTCTTGAGCTCAATGTTGCCTCTTGCACACAAGAAAGCACAACAAATTCAAAATAAAAATGGAAGAAACTAAAAAAAGAAGGAATAACAAAAGACACATTTTTTTAAACTTTATACCACATGACTCTAAAAGTATTTTTTTAAAATAGTATATTGACTCAAAAAATGCTTTTTGAAATAAAAATACAACAGCCAGCCATTGCATAAGAGACTTTAGCGTGTTTTGGAGAAGAGAAGAGAAGAAAGCAGTAGACTGTGAGTCTGTGAGTATGTTGACCACGAGAAAGGATTCACATCGAAGAAGAGACCCATTAGAGAAAACCCAGCGAAGACCCCTCCATTGACCGAGAGGAACGGAGTAACTCTCAAATTGACACATTCAGAGCTGATTCTGAAGAACCCTCTTCTCAATTTTATAAACTGAAAGACATAATTTACGAATCTGAACTAAAGAAATATCTGAGATTTACTAGGAAAGAGAGGCCGAGAATGATTGAATTGTATTATATCTGTGTTGGATGTACATTGTTTGTTCAACAAAAGAAATGAAAATTAAAAAAAAAACTAAGAGACGATGCAGACGACAGTTGAACAAAATTGAATTGGGTTTTCTCTTTATACTTCCTTTCCGTTAACAAAATTTTCTCTTTCATTTACAGTCTTCCCTTTTTTGGGAATTTTTTAGCTTTCCCATTGATTAGTGATCTTATGGGTAAGAAGAACAATAGTCAAAAAGGTAACGACAGTTTGATGTTCATGGGAGAAGAAAGGTCTGAGAGCACCTCAGTGAAATCCTTCTTCTGCTCTTCGTTTTTGGGAAGAAGACAAAGGATGAAGAACACCTCAATGAAATCCTTTTTCCGCTCTGGTCCCCGTTTTTTGGGATGAAGACGATGGAGAAGCTTGACCTAATCTGCGTTCTTTGGGAAGAAGACGATGAATAGGCAAATCTAATTGGGGATTTTGGGTTTGAATTGTTTAAACCCTAGATTGCTTTAAAGGTAGGTTGGGTTGGTTCGATTTGAGTGAGGATAAATCGGTTTGAGTGGGGGCTTAAGGTGGTTCAATCATGATATGGTGAAATTCAAAAAATTTTGAATTTGACTAATGTCAGCCGTTGGATGCTCATAAAGACAGGTGGCGTTTTCATAAGGCTTAGAAGTAGGATGGAAGTAAAATTAATGGAAATAGATGATATGAATCCATGGAACCCCGGCACGAGCATTCCCACAACAAGCCCTAACCTTAAATCCCAGTTCATTGATTTCATCACCTTTTTGGGCCCATGGTTTTGGATGCGCTGCAGAATAAGATACTAAGTTGGAGAAGGACTCTTAGCTTAAATCTCCAAAAAGTCTTGCAAGGAAGACATTTACGGTTCATTTGCCAAAGAGGGTGTCCAAATACATATAAGCCTTCACATTTGATATGAGATTTCTATTACTTCTACCTTTTGCATGGAACCCCAACAACCTCCCTTGCAAATGGGAGCTATCAAGATTTTCCCCATCTGCCCTCCACATAGGAGCAACCGAGATGTTCTCCAACTTCATCTTTGGAGGCTCATCAGGTTGCCACACCTTGGTTCTCCCACTATCTTAACCCTGCCACCTCAAGGACTTAATCGTTGATCTAGTCAACTTCTATCAGCAATAATATAAGTATAGCTAGCTTACACAATATGTAATAAGCTACAAATAGTATTCCTAGCTTAGGCAATATGTATGTAATATGTTAGAAATAGAGCCTTGAAACAATCTCATACAACAAAACAATTGATTAAAACTCATGAAATACATTTGTCCTTTTTAGATTGTTTTTAATGAAAATGACATACCTTTTGGAGAATCAAGTCTAATCTCATTGAAAAAATGTAGAAATGATCAGAACACAATGAAGCAACTAGAATTTTCAAGGATCATACAAGCAATCATGGTGCTCACCCCAACTAGACAGGTTCACAATCCAATATTTTGAATTTTCAATCTCCTTGCTTGTGTGGCCTTTTGATATTTATATCCCAAGAATGAAGATGATCAACCATAAAATCAAACCCTAAGTGAGATGCTAACCACCTTGACAACTATCAAAATGCCCCCAAATATGAAATAGGGAACATAATTACAAAATTGTCATTATATTTCACAAAACAATAAATTTGTGAAGATTGAAAATAGATATATAATATTATTAATAAATTAAAACAATTTCTGCAAAACCCTTTTAAAGATAAAGTTTTTCAAATTAGCTAACGGTTAATTTGTAGGCACTCATACACCTCTGTAATAGTTAAGTCACTGGTAATGGAATATTAGTCACCAAGATCATCACTCAATGCACACAACAAGGTCATATTTTATGGATGGACTGTACTCCATAGATCTTATGTGTACTAACTATTAAGAGACTATTTCTCATGTCTCCCATTGGTCTGAACAATTTTGATTTACACCCGTAAAATCTATCACAATCCAACAATGTATCATGATGATAGGTGTGGACAAATCGAGCAACAAAGTGGCTCATCCAGATGATCATCCACAAAACCACTTTCACTAATCCAATAGACCAACAATAATGTTACGTACCAATTACTTAATTCTATAAGCCACAAAATGAAAATGAAAATGAAAATAAAAATGTGCAAATTAACACAAAATGAACTTGTGTTGGGCCACATTATTCCAATCACTCCCCTTTTTAATTAGAGAGATGATATATATTGGCATTAATTACAGTCGTAATTCGTAAATATATATTACCCAATAAAAGAAAAAATAATAATAATAATATGTAAAAATTAAGACAATCTGAATAGTTTTCAACAAATTTCTAAGTATCATTTGAATTTGACCATTGTGTAGGAAGAAAAACATTAATTGCAAACGTAAGCTTCCATCCAGGATTTAATCTTCTTCTGAAGGACCAAACTCGGAGTATATAATAACGACCTTCTTGTAATTTTTTGTCCTCTAAAAACTGCCACCAATCTGGCCGGGAATACATAAACCCTACTACTGTTGTTGTTCATCTCATCCCCTTTATTATTAAATCTGTCACTAACGGCAACACATCTGTTGGTATTGCAAATTTATAGGAAAGTTGCTTTTTCCATTACCCTATTATTATTCACTTGTTGGCTTTCCGGAATAGATAGACCGACCCCTGCTTCCTCATCTATCACATCAGTTTTATTATTAATCTGTAGTGGTTTGGTTTCTGTATCCACCCAACCAAATTTTCACCTCCAAGCCCTATAATCGCATTCCTAAGCACTAGAGGCAGCATATGTGTTGGTGAAGCTATCGTTGCAACTGGTGCTGGATTCATCTCGATCTCCGCCTTCTTCTCCTTCTGGGTATCAATCTCATGCTGGCAATCCACCACATATAATTTTCTTTTTAACCCACTCTTGCAATCTTTTCAACTTTTGCTGGATCTTGGAATCCTTCTTCTCCATTAATGAGTCTTCTAAACTTAAACCTGGAACAACAAATTATCTGAAATTAATTAAACATAAACAAAACAAATTAGGGTTTACGATTGATCGAACATAGGTTAGGTTTTTGTTGTTAGAAAAAGAAGGTATCACCTAGAATTCGTCAAACTTCTTTGATTTTCGTTCGTTCGTTCGTTCTATAATAAAATTGAGTAAAGGTACGATGGTGGGGATCTATTTATATAACAAACAAAAAATAAAACCTGAAAGTAGACCTAGTTGTAGTGGGATTACGAAATCAAACCTAATTTTAAGTGGAGTTTGATTTATTTATTATTTTTTGGAGGTAGATCGAATATATAATTAAGTGGCTATTACTGTCTTTACGGTAAGGGCGTCATCATGCATGATGAGATTAATTAGGAGATATTTAGAAATTAGAACAAATTGTAATAAAATCTGACCACTTATGTGAACGGTAGCTTTATTCTTTACAAGACATGTGCACGTACAATATTGCGTGTGGGGACAGAGATAAGAAAAAGGATGGAAAGGGGCATTGGTATGGAAAGAAAAAAAAAAACCTTTGTAGTTCGGGCTTGAGAGCTCGATACGTGAAAGATGCGATATTCAACGATGTCGAGCTTGAGAAGAAAGAAAAAAAATTAGTCCCGTTTGAAGCTTCACAGGCCCAAAATATAAAATCCAAGATATAAAGCCTTTTTAGGTTTCCCCTAACACACAAATAATAAGGCAAAAATCATGGTGATGCAATGATTGATGTATATCCTTATCTTTCTCTTCTCATTCAATTATTTTTATTTTTATTTTGATTTTTTTTCCTTTTCTTGACATCCAAACATAGCCTTTTTGTATTGAAAACTTTTACCACAATGAAGTTCAACAACTAAGTGCAATAGAGGAATCAACCTTCCCCCCCTCCCCCACTCTCAAAAAAAAAAAAAAGAAAAAAAAAAAAGAAAGAAAACCATAACACCCCGACAAAGGGCGTTTAATTTAATTGGGCTTTCTTTGGTAATCTGGACTTGGATTTCTAATATATGATGACATGCTGTGGGCTGAGATCCTTAGTGGCGCTTAAAAGAAGCCCACACAGAAATAATGGTATCCATCTGTGGAATAATCTCATGTCAATGGCTTGTTTGGCCCATGGTTGCCGTATTAAACCCTACCCTCCTCCACTCCCCTGTAAAAGAACTTCCATGACATGTGAAAGAGTAAGCTTCAATTAGAAAAAATAATAATAATAATAAGACTTTAACATAGAAATTGAATCATCTAATAGAAAAAACAGAATTTTGCTTATACAATGCACTCTTTTTATTTCTTTATAGTTGTGTAAGCTTTTGTTTTATTGGCTTCCAAAAGCCAATTTATTGAAACCAAAGGGCGTGTCCTACTACGGATTATTGGTTTGGATATTCAAACCCCAAATGACAAGAAGCCCAGAATCACACCCCTTAATCAATTCGATTCCAATTAATGGTTTGGTTTCAATTTGACTCAAAGTATGCAAGGTAGAAACCAAAATTGAACCATTTATTAAACGATTCTAATATGTCTAATTGAAAGCAATTAATAAAAAGTTCAGTTAAATGGTTTAGATTCAAAATGGTTTGGTTCGATTTCAATAAACAATTTTGTTTTGCAATTCACACCGTTACCTTGGGGGCATGTAGCCTTCTCATAATGACTATAAATATTCCAAGCAACAACTCTCCTTCCACACATTTTTTTCTCTCTTTGAAAAGCTGGTTTTTAGAAGTATCTTTAGAAGCTTACATATTCATTCAGTAGAAGAATCTACACGTCGTGTGTATATATTTACATCCTAAACACCAAGTCAATAGGGGCAGCGAAAACATGATATATAATGAGGATAGAGAAGAAGCCCACCTATTTAATGAGGACAGAGATAGCGAGATGGAAACACACAGTGACAACATGTAATTTCTTTTCTCTATTTATATTTGTCAAATATGCAGCTGCGTTTACTACGAATCTTACACATTACGGGCTTATGAGCGAAATAACAACAGTCATGGGGAAGCCCCTTGAGCCTATGTCCTTTTCCATCTCTACGCATTAACGGGCCTAAATGGGGAAGCCCATTGGGCCTAAGTCTTTTTGCCTCCCTTTCTTATGGAAAGGACCATTGGGCCTGAATTAGCCTCATGCTTATGTGGTTCCTTGTCTGGTCATTCTGCCTACCGCGGTTTTGACGATCTTCAAAACCCGCAAGCCTAAGATGACACCTCTTTACCGCTCGTAGTCCACGGTGAGCAACTTGGGGCAAAAGTTTGGGAACTCTACAGAACCCAAATACGTCTTTCGATGTTTTTCCTTCCAAAAATCGATCTGAATGCGCGTCAAAGGGGTAATTGGCTTTAGAGAATCTGTTCGTTCGCGCTTAAAACCATGTCCCGCTTGTTAGTTTTCTTCAGAAGCCGTTCAAAGGACGTTCCAAATCTTCTTCGTGGGTGAGTTTAAGCTCGTTTTCCACTTATTTGAATTCGAACCCCCTCCCCCCCATCCTTTCTTTTCTCGTCCTTGCTGAGGAAAAGATAACTTATGGGATTCAAATGGGCTCTTCCCCTTTGTGTGGGTTGGTAGAAGGATGCCAAAATTTTCATCAGACCACAATAATCTCAGTTGTATATTTGATTTAACTGTGAACAGTGAACCCCTTTGAATGGAATGTAGAAATGGGTAATGTAATTGTGGGGTGGTATCCTTAGAAGATCACCTGTGCTACACTTGACTTGGTTCAATAATTTATATGTGAAAACTATTCCATCCCTGACTGTCAGTGAGGTCTTGATGTAGGGTTCTATCAGGCCATAAACTCCGGCGGAGATGGTAGACTTCCGTAATACTGGCGACCATGTTTAACTAACTTGTCGGAGTAGCATTGTTCAACATGAGATGTGAACAAGAACGTGGCGTGAACTCTAGTGGATGAAACATATCAAAACTTCAGGCAGACTATGTGGAAACCCTTTTGAGAGCTGCTAATCTGACTAAGGGCGTTGGAAAAAAAAAAAACCCTTTGCACAGGCGGTTTCATTGGTTCCAGGTTTAGTTAGGGACTTGTAACCTCTCCGGGTATTGCTTGGATGCCATCAAATTCAATCTCTTAGAGTATTTGGGGGATTAACGTCAGTGGTACACCTTTCTATTCCTCTTCCCATTGTCATTTTTAGTGAGGAACGTGACTAAGGAGGTTTGGTGAATTGCAAGTTCTGAGAGTGGGGGAGTATTTTTTTGGTGTTAGGGGCACAGTAAACGTATATTCTCACTTTAGTTTTGAACTGGTGTTATTCCAAATGTCTTGTGGATATTACATGACGTTGCTTTTGCCCTTTCCCTACGGATCTCCTTCAAGTTCATTTTGATGTGTGCCCCTGGGAAAGGGAGGGACATTTAGAGATAATTCAAGTTGGTTGATTCAGGCCCCACCAGGAAAGGAAATTTCAGTTCTCTTGTTTGGTTATTATTTGAATCCTTTTGATTTCTTAGTTGCGAGACAAAGGAATATTGGGACAGATGATTGGCGGGTTACCAGATATTAGGGGGTCTATGTATCTTTCAGACCTCGTTAATGTGAACACCTGTCCAATGGAGCTGATGTTTAGGAAGGCCAACTTCTTAACAGATTTTCTTTGGCCAAGTTGGGGTGATCTGGATTTTCTTTGTCCATACTTGAGTTGCTCCCTTGCTCAATTTGGCATCAGTGTAACTTTATTGGCTTTCAGGATTAGAGTAAGCATTTGTTTCAGGTGGTTAACAGTGCTAGGCATTGGACTAGCCAATGGATACATACTTCCCATTGTCATTTGTTTTTTTTTATAGTTCTTTGGCCTTGTGCTTTGATGTTCCTCACTCTTCTCGTTGATTAATTTTTTTCTACTTAATTTGTTTTTAAAAAAATTCTAGTGAGCAGAGTGTTTTAGGGTATATTTATTTTATTTTTATGTCTTCTCCATTTTGTAAGGTTCATAAGGTCATTTTTTGTCTCTCTTATTTTCCTTTATTATGATATAGTACACTAGTTTTTTTTTTTTTTAACCCTCATTCTTATAAACTGAGTTTGTGTTCTGAAAAGGGATTTTTTTTTGTGGAGTTACTATAGTTTTGTCCTTAATCATTTCTGTATCCCATAATGAAGAAACTAAATTTGATGAAAGCATCTTGAATCTCATATTTATGTAACAAAAAGAGACTAAAAACATAAGTTTAGAACATTCAAAAAATATTATTGATAAAATTATTTTGTACAAAAGTAGAATGAAAAATTAAGATGAGAAATGTGGGAGTGAGACTCATCAAGGAACAGAGATGTCCTGTAATGGATCTAGATTCTATTGAGGTCGATAGAAAATGTATCAAATAGTTAAAAAAAAAAAAGGGTTTTTAGGGCATTGGGCTTAAATTTGGTCTAGTTAACTTTTGTCAGGCAAGAGCAAGGCACAAGGAAACTTGCACAGTTACACCCTCAGGCCTCAAACTCATCTGATCTTGTTTCCCCACCCCATCCATTCCTTTTTTTTTTCTTTTCTTCTTATTTGATCAATGATAAGTACACTATCCTGATGGGCAAATACTTAAAAAGGAATATTAATAATCACTTGCTGGTTTCTCCTAAAATCAGTGAAGATGTCCTTAGATTATGTATCAGCATGACTAATTGCTTCATAGTCATAACTGATAACAAAAGGAGTATATCAAATTTGAATTTACTGATTTGCAGGTATATCAAATTTGAATTTACTGATATGCGTCTATGAAACTTTTAGAACTTTAGTTGCTCTTGTTCAGTATCGATATAACCTGTGGGAACCTCCTTAATGCATTAAATTTGCCGTCTCCATCTGTAATAGTATGTATTACTTGAGTAAGATGAGAGTATTTACAGGATTCCTAATATCAAGGAGAATTGTGAATCATTGGGATGTGAATTATTTGGTGGATTGAATGTCTTGGCTATGTGTAATTAATGAAACCATCCTTGAAAATTGTAAATCTTGGATACGTATTCTCGTGGGGTTCCAAATTAGAATTGAAAGGATGGTGCATTGTTATACCCACAAAAGGTCTTTCTCACTTTCCATCCAATTTTACTTGGGGGCTCTGGTCTCATCTATGATATCCTTTTTCCTTTTCTTGGAAGTTCTCAGGAAGTGGTTGATAGATTGTAAGCTGATTTAAAGACTTAGACTGCTGATTATACTGAAGGTTTATGTCGTGATGAAGGAGGATGAGAGAGTACAACAATTTTTCTTTGTACTTGAAATCTGCCAGATAGTTTTGATTGCACTTATCTTGTTGGTGCCTTGGTGGTATCCGTATGTAGCCTTTTTCATTCAAACTGTGGGATCATCTATCTTGTAACCTTGATCAAGTATTTATCCATGTTCACTATGGCACCTCTTCGTTAAGGGGCCCAACGATTGTTATTCAGTGGGGTTGCAATGAACAGCTATCACTGATTCCGTGTCAGTACTTATTGCCCAAATAGGAGGAATAAATAGTCTTGTTTTGTACCATAGTTGAAATCCAACAAACGAAAATTAAGTTAGATGATTCCAACTATAGAAGCTTTAAGGAGGAAAAGGGGCAGTTGGGGGGGGGGGGGGGGAGGAAGGGCGGGAATGGATGAGATTTTCCGCTTCCTGTGGTCTCTGTCTGTTTGTACATCCGTGTGTTGCACACTGCATAAGTATTTATTTATTTTTCTTTGGACGCATTCTTTTTTTTTTTTTCAGATTTTTGTTTTCTCCTCTAGTCCTCTGAAATGTGTCTAAAATTGTTACACAAAGCTTGTTACAAGCTGGGGAAGCAATGGCTTCTTTCTTTCACTAGTCACTTCTAACTTATCTGTATCATTTTTTGGATGTTCTCACTTTTCAGGTCTTGTTATTGCATCACTTTACCGTATGCTATCTATTGAAAAAATCACTTCTCACTTTGGTAACTATTTGGTGTGCACTCCCATTCTAAATGGATCTTCTATTGTAGGTTAGGTTCCTATAGAAGATTTCAGTGTCGTAGCTATACCAGATCACCACAATACAACAACAAAAGGCTGGTCAATAATCATTTATTTCCCGAGAAACCTTTGGGCTCTTACTCATGGCGTACTTATATTGTTGTAGGCTTTCTTGACTCGTTACTTTCTTTTATTTGCTTTAGTTTCTTATTTTTTTATTAGAAAAAAGTGATAAATTTTCCGTATCATGTTTTTTGTGCTGAGACTAATGTGTGTTTCTGTATGAATTATTGGACTCTTTACAGCCCACAGCTCTAGTTGTAGTGATTGCTGGAGCAGGCATTTTTGTTCATTATAATGATGAAAGGAGAGCAGTACTAAAAGGTACTTTCTATGTGCTACAAGTGTTAATCCAATTGTATGTGGCGGCTGGAAGGTTTGAAAGTAATTAATGGATTTATTGATTTTGCATGCCTTGTTGGATGTGACATTGTTGTTCACTATGATACTCTTGAATTTAAAACCTTTAACTTCAGTCAGGCCATGTCTTTCTTATTTTCAACTTATGTGTCAGTAATGAGAAAGTGATTTATCTGCATTCTAGATTGATAAGAGAAGTTAACAAAAATAACTGAAAGGCTATGGAAACAATTTTGTAACTTCATTAACTTTTCGTAGTTCCGAGCACTTCATTAGACATGAACAGATACCAGCTTAAGCCAATAGTTAGTTTATATTTTTCTTTGTTTTTGAGGTGTTCCTTATTACCATTATTTTCTTGATATGAATGCAAACTTTTCTCCTGTTTTAGGTCATTGCTGCAGAAAAAGTTAATTTCAGTGTGGTAATCAAAATGCACTAAGGGAAATAATTTAACACTTCACCATCTAAGTTATTCAGTATAGTTAGTTTCATTGTTTATGGTCTTGAGGTGTCTCCATATTATCACTGTTTTGTGGGGATGAATGGAAATTTTCACCTTTTCCCACTGATTGTTACTGCAAAAATTATTGTATTCGCAACATGCATGAGCAATGCACTCAAGGAAATAAGTGAATGCTTTAGTCTCTAGGGCATTCAGTGGTTCAAGTGAAAAATTATCCTGTGTGAACATTACAGAATGAAATAACTAATTATTTTTGTTGTTCATTGGTTTAAAACTCAACTCAACTCAACTCAACTCAAATCAGCCTGATCCCAACTAAATGGGGTCGGCTACATGGATCCTTTTTTTCCTATCAGCTCTATTCACAGCATATTTGTTACAATTCTTAAGCTATGCATGTCTTTCCTTACCATTTCTCCTAGAGTCATTTTAGGCCTACCCTTGGCTCTTTTAGCTCCTTCAATCTGAATCAAATCACCCCTCCATACTGGAGCATTCAAAAGCCTCTGTTGCACAGGTCCATGCCACCTCAAACGACTTTCTCGCAACTTATCATGTGAATTCATTTTTAGCTATGAAATTAGGATATCACTTTTCCTGTACTGATAATTCATTTTAGCTAATTCATACCTTTCTTATTTCTAGTTGCCTATTGCATCCTTATGTTAACTTTTTATTCATTGATTTGGGGGGGGGGGGGGGGGGAGAGTAAACCCTTTATGAATATAGTGAATCTTCAATTAAAGTCCAGGGGAATTATTATGTATTTCCTGTATTTCCAGTTAGTGATTCACTATAATAATAATAATAAAAAAAAAAGAGCATCCCAGTGCACAAGGCTCCCACTACTGCAGGGTCTGGGAGGGGCAAATGTACGCAGCCTTACCCTCTGCTTTGCAGGAGAGGCTGTTTCCAAGTTTTGAACGTGCAACCAACAGGTTGCAATAGCCAACTGTTATCGCCCACTAGTTAGTGATTTACCATAATGACATTTATATTAGAGCACAGGTCACATTGTGCTTTAATACTGCCATCAGACTTCCCAGCATCCATTGTTTAAATTTCAAGCATCACACTTCCACAGGTCCGCATACTGCTATTGGTTGTTCTAGTTTCTCAATGGTACATTGTCAATAGAAATTGCATGAATCTCAGGGTTTTGTTTTGATTTGGTCTTTTCTATATATTTTTTTTGGGGGGGGGGGGGTAATTCATGATCTATGAAAAGTTTACAGTCTGTTGTATTCAATATTTTACGCACTCTGACAAATTTAGAAGAAACTTTGGAAATATGGGACTTTATTATTGACTTGACTATGGCCACATTTAATTGCCTAAAACTAAGTTTTAAAATCTTCATGCAAGCCTAAAAGTTGTGTCATCTTGTCAAGATCTTAAAAAGTAAAAGATACTGCATCCTTGAGATCTTGTAAAGGATAGTAGTGACTCGGGAGACAGGTTTTCTGTATTATCCTATTTTGCTCCTTTGCAGATACATTTGGAGCCACTACCTTTAAGGCTTCATCTGGTTGCAAGCGAAATGAAGGGTAGGAAAAAAAAGTAAAACAAAAATAAGTTGGAAACTTATTTACCAGAAATTATTGTGTAACTACCCTTCAAACATTCCAAATTTGGTTGTTAAGTTTACCTATATTTTGTAACCAATTTCTTGGATTTGAAAAGGTAAGTAAGGATTCCATTTGGAAAGTTCAAGTAATGTAGTCCTAGAATAGGAGATAATCCTACTAGGAGCCAGATAAAAGCAAGGTCTGGACAAGCCTGCTGTTTGGGGCTGATTAGGGGGCTGTTTTAGGGCAAAATTAGGGTTTAGGATGGGAATTTGGAAATGGGGTTTATAGGGTATTAATGGGCAGGTCTAGGGGGTCAATATGGTATAAAAAGGTTAGGGTTTGGATGAGTTTTGAAATTCTGCAATTCTGGACAGAATTGAGTTGCAGGTTTTGGGCTTTAATGGAGTTAGGGTTTATGGGATTCAAACCAAAAATAAAGGGGACCAATTGGGGGAAAGGATTAGAGGGTTAGAAGAAGAAATTGGGTGTCAAACTTACTGGAGATTCCACTGGCAGCAGCTTGAACAAATGTGAAAGATAGAACCACCTTCGAATTGAAGAAGATCCTCCCAGCCGTCACGGCGTAAGGAGTCAACCGGATTCCACCAGTCCCTTTCCACCTTGATAGAACCACAAGGATGCACACTCAACAGAGCAACACTCAACAGAGTAGGGCAGCAGCTATGGCAGCAAACAAAAAGCTTTTCATTAATCAAATTCGTGTTCAAGGCTTTGCCCCCTTACAACCTTATATAAAAAATTCAAAAATAGACTTCTACTCTAAAAAGGAAAGGCCTAACCCAATCCCTAACCTATTAGATAACTTAAACTGACTAGGAAACTAAAATAGACTCAAAATAGAGTCCTAATGACTTAAAAACAACTTAAACTACTTAAAATAAAGAAGATTCCCTACTAGCCAATAGGATATAAGAATCTCTTAGCCAATAGGATCACTTCACTTAAATTAGACTAATTGAACCAATTGGATGTAACCAATTTAAACCGGTTCAATTAAAAACATAAAAATAGACTAAATATTGGGCTAATCCCGTATGCAACCTATGTACCCTTCTTTTAGGCCCAGAAAAGTGGACTATTACATAGAAAACCCATGGGGTCAAAGGCCCAACATACATATTACCCAACCCTAGACTTATTTCTAAAGAAATAAGCCCATTTCGGTGACGAATCTGCATCAACTCTCCCCAACTTGAAGAAATTCGTCCTCAAATTTTGCAGTGATGAGGGGGAAACAACATATGCGTAGCAACTTCAACCATTCCCAAACAAAATTCTGGTGATGCAGGAACATAAGGGATGAAGTCTTCAAGGCGTGGAGCTTTCTCTTCAAAGACCCATGGTGGCATAACAAACTCTATATGTTCAACCTTTGAACCAATATCAACTATGTATGTCGTGTTCATAGAGTCTTCAACGTTGATAACCTTCTCATCTAAAACTTGAGGCACAAGCTGTACCTCTTCAAGAACAACATCTTGAATGCCAACGATTTCCCGTGGAGTGCTGTCAACCACCTCTTCATCTTCTGCTGTTTCAGCTTTGTCTACTTTGTTTTCTTCAACATTGACTGCTTTAGTAGAATCTTCTGTTGGCGCATCAGCCGTTGGTGAAACTTCAAACATAGTCGATGCCACTTGCATTTGAGTTGACATGTTCGGCAGTCCCTGTGGCTGTACAGTCGATGTGGTCACCTTTGGTTGTAATCCTTTTAGAGTAAACAAATGGTATAGACGGTGTTGATTAGGTAGGACACACGAGTTGTTTTCAGGTTCAATCCAACCTTGTCGCTCGTCCAACCAATCACCACCTACTGCAATAAAACTCTTTGAATGTGGTATCGGCTGACACCAAGCACCATCATGGTATGAAGAACACCCAAATTCAACACAGACTTTACCTGTAGGCATGATGCAAATCTCTCCTGATTGGGACAACATATCCACCACGGATTGTGAAATAATGTTGTTACGTCGCCTCTCATCAACAATTAATATGTTTGTGCTCCCATTGGGTAGACGAACTCGGGTCTTAAAAACGAATGGAGGTGGGTCTTTCGAAGCTTGGTTGGAGCTTCCCTCCGCCATAGTTCTGATACCAATTAATGTAGTCCTAGAATAGGAGATAATCCTACTAGGAGCCAGATAAAAGTCAGGTCTGGACAAGCCTGCTGTTTGGGGCTGATTAGGGGCTATTTTAGGGCAAAATTAGGGTTTAGGATGGGAATTTGGAAATGGGGTTTATAGGGTATTAATGGGCAGGTCTAGGGGGTCAATATGGTATAAAAGGGTTAGGGTTTGGATGAGTTTTGAAATTCTGCAATTCTGGACAGAATTGAGTTGCAGGTTTTGGGCTTTAATGGAGTTAGGGTTTATGGGATTCAAACCAAAAATAAAGGGGATCAATTGGGGGAAAGGATTAGAGGGTTAGAAGAAGAAATTGGGTGTCAAACTTACTGGAGATTCCACTGGCAGCAGCTTGAACAAATGTGAAAGATAGAACCACCTTCGAATTGAAGAAGATCCTCCCAGCCGTCACGGCGTAAGGAGTCAACCGGATTCCACCAGTCCCTTTCCACCTTGATAGAACCACAAGGATGCACACTCAACAGAGCAACACTCAACAGAGTAGGGCAGCAGCTATGGCAGCAAACAAAAAGCTTTTCATTAATCAAATTCGTGTTCAAGGCTTTGCCCCCTTACAACCTTATATAAAAAATTCAAAAATAGACTTCTACTCTAAAAAGGAAAGGCCTAACCCAATCCCTAACCTATTAGATAACTTAAACTGACTAGGAAACTAAAATAGACTCAAAATAGAGTCCTAATGACTTAAAAACAACTTAAACTACTTAAAATAAAGAAGATTCCCTACTAGCCAATAGGATATAAGAACTTCTTAGCCAATAGGATCACTTCACTTAAATTCGACCAATTGAACCAATTGGATGTAACCAATTTAAACCGGTTCAATTAAAAACATAAAAATAGACTAAATATTGGGCTAATCCCGTATGCAACCTATGTACCCTTCTTTTAGGCCCAGAAAAATGGACTATTACATAAAAAACCCACGGGGTCAAAGGCCCAACATACATATAACCCAACCCTAGACTTATTTCTAAAGAAATAAGCCCATTTCGGTGACGAATCTGCATCACAAGTACCATATTTGGTACAAGTTTGAGGTAGTTACACAATCATGATTACAAAAGTTTTCATTTTCTTTTTTAAACTAATTTCACTTCCCTTCCCTTTACTATCAACCAGATGGAACCAACAGGGTTCCAGGTGGACTCAAATTTTCAAAGGATATGTTGGTTTTGATGTGGTACTGGTGTCAAGCTCCTTTTGCAAGGGCAGAATAGTTCTTGTGGAGAATTTCATTGTTTGCCATTTTCTGGGGCATATGGGAGGAAAGGACTGTCAGAGTGTCAGGTTGTTTAGGCATACTTATTTTTGACTAGAGGACCTTTACACAGTGCTTCAATTACACTTTCATCAAAAAAACTTGAAGGTGGCTAATTGGGCAGCTGTAGACCCCCGATCTTGCAGACATACTTCCAGCTATAATTACAGAGATTGGTTTCAGGTCATAGATTCATCTCCTTGTCATTCTAGATGAATAGTTATTTAGATACCTCTGCCTGCCAGACTCCTCAAGCTCTATTTTGATGGTTGTTTACGTGGGAATCAGGTTCCCTCTGGAATAGGGGGAGTTAGTAGAGACAAAGAAGATAGGATCTGTAGAATTTTCTCAGGTCCCTTATTGAAAGGAAGGTCTGAGTTGCTGGCTTTGCACACTGGTCTGGACATTGCAATCTCTGTGGGAACTCATGACTTCATAGTTGTAGGGGGTTCTGCTGCCATTGTGGATTGGATGAGAAAGAAATCTGATTGGCCTTTGCATCTTTAACACTTAATTAGACACATCATTCACCTTGCTTCCTGTTCAAATTTCTCATTGTAGTGGAAGCCATGGTCTCTGCAAATGACATAGCTAATGACCTAAGCTAGGCTAGGAGGACTCGTGAGGCCAAGATTTTGTATTGGGGAGAGTACCTCTATGAGAATGTAGTTTTGTCTTGATCTTTTGGGAAAAGGCTGTGCACACCGCTGCGCACCACAAGCTAGCGGGAGCTGTGTCTATCTCTCTCTTCCCCCCTCCTTTGAAATGACTCCCCTGCCCCTCCTGTATGATGCCCTGTCCCGCACTCCCATTGGTGCCGCCCGCTAGTTTACCGCATGCAGGCTGTGTGCCTATCCCTCTCCCCGATTCTTTTATCCTTCTCTTGTTCTGGTCGAGGAGTGCACCGTCTGTCCACTTCTGTGTACATATCCCCCCCCCCCCTTTTTTTTTTTCTTGTAGTATATATAATTGTTATTTATTGAAAGAAAAAAAATAATAGGATTTGTGTATCAAAAGAAGTTCCTACTCTTCAGCGAAAAGTTTTATGATCCTTGAAAGATAGGTGAAATCAATTACCAATACATCCAAGATTTTTTTTCCCATTGTTGTTTTGTTGGTTAATTGCTTTTATATTTTGCTTGATAACCAAGGTTCTGAGCATGACAGAAGTACTATTAAAGGACCCACAATCGGAGGGCCATTTACGTTGGTTGATACAGAAGGCCAGTTGTTTACTGAACGTAACCTAAGAGGAAACTGGGTACTTCTCTACTTCGGTTATACATCTTCTCCAGATATTGGACCAGAGGAAGTCCAAAAAATGGCAATGGCCATTGACATATTAGGTCTGGTTCATCTACCATTTGACAATTCTCTTTTCTTTTTGATGTTTTAACCTTTTGGTGCTGTGTAATTGCTGCTGACATTTGTATTTTACCTGCAATAAGAATCTAAACATAACCTGAAGGTGATGCCTGTTTTCGTAACAATTGATCCTCAACGGGATTCTCCTTCGCAACTCCGGGCTTACCTTAAAGGTCGTTTTGTTCTTCCTTGAATGCTGATTTACAACCCTTTCCTTATCTAATAACATTTGTGGGACTCACTCTCTTTGTCCTTTGTCTTCCTCTCAAACTGCAGAATTTGACCCAAGAATAGTGGGATTAACAGGACCAGTTTCTGGTACAAGACAGATAGCTCAGGAGTACCGAATTTATTTCAAGAAGTCTGAAGAAGATGGGGATGATTATCTCATCGAGTCTTCACACAACATGTAAGCTCAAGCCTAGCTTACACTTTCTTTACCAATGTTAACCAAACACATGAATTGTGGCTTGGATAATTTATAATCTATATTGAAACAAACAGGTACCTGATTGACCCAAACTTGGAAATTGTAAGATGCTTTGGGGTAGAGTATGATGCAGAACAACTGGCTGAAGCGACACTCAAGGAAGTGACAAGAGCCCCCAAATAATAATAGCCTTCTTCATTGATTTACAAGCTATCTGATCTGACATGAACCACATGGTATAAGACTCATCATTTCTTTGAATGCATTTTCTTTTACACATGATAGAGGATCAGTGAGTTTAAGATGCAGTTACATATTGTGATCATATGTGGTGACCATATAGTGATTTTTTACATTTTCTGGGTACAGGGTAGAATTAGTGTCAAATGAAATTCAAAATGAGAAACGAGAATGGAAATAAAATTTTATATATATATATATATATTTCATTTTGACTGTAATTTGCAAGTTTTCCTGCGAAACTTAATTTTATTTCATAAGGGACAGTCTCCTGTTAGACTAGATATTATATAACAAAGTTCTTTGATTGAGGGGCTGATGGTAAATGCACCAGTTATATGTTGAATCCTGAGCTGTAAGATGTTATGCTCGTTGAAATTAAACTTCGTATGTGCGAACAATCAAATATTTAGTTTATATTGGTTATGTGAATTACTTTAAATTAGAGTTTATTAACACCGAATATCTCAGCTTTCGCTTTTTTAATTCTCTGTGGTGGAGGAAGGCAGTGATAGAGAGTGGGGTTGAAGGTTTTGGATCACGTGATTAGGGATGTTTTAGTTTTACTTTACGTAAAGAGCACGTGCGGTAATTACGCCTTTCTGGTAGTAGGGTGTCACCTTTGGTTTTTTATGTTTTTTTTGTTTTTTTGTTTTTTTAATCTTTTCACGTTGAGCCTTGAGTCCAAAGTATCGGGAGCTTGCTGAGCTCTAAAATTATATTTCCAGCTTTTTGTATTCTTTTTAGATGATGGCTACTTAGACAAGAAGCTCGCCTCCAATAGAAGAAACCAGTGCCATACAAGGACATTTTTCATCTCTCATCCTACTTTATCTCTTGTAAATTTCACTACGGTCCCAGGGAGATTAACAGTGTAGTTGACTCCCTAGCCAGGTATGCCCTGTCCTGTGCGAGTAAGATAGTTTGGCTGAAAATCACCTTGTGGTTATCTAATATTTGTAATTCAGGTATCATGCGTCTTTCTCGCTCTAATAAATGAATTTTCTTTTACCAAAAAATAGACAAGAAGCTTGCGGCCTGGACTTTGAAGAGCAAACTCATTACTATTCATGTCTTTTATTTTAAGGTGAAAATTCTTATATACGGTTGTGCACCTAATTCATGGGTATCTTAAAAGATTTTGGATGTGAATACTCTGGTGTAGAGACTAATAAGTATTTATTATATCCTAGTTTTGTCATAATCTTGACTTTAATACCACTTGTTAGGGACTTTAAATTAGCGAGAGTGTCCAAGTATTTATAAGTCTTCACATCGAAACCCCAACAATCGAATAGGCATAAATGCTTGATTGAAATGACCAAAACCCCCATATTTAACACGCCCGATAGAGAAAACAGTTGTGTGCCCTTTATTTTAAATTTATTTTATCAAAAAAAAGTTGCCTGACAGCATCCCTCTATGCCCAAACATAGGGCATTGTGAAATGAAAACCTTGTCCCTGTTGGATGCTCGTGTGCGCGCACTCACATTTTCCCACGCTGTTGCATTGTCGTGCACTTCCTATCTCAATGTATCGAAAATAAAACATTAATAAAATAAATAATCAAGTGCTTAAAGCACCACGTGGCCGAAAAATATCTTTCACAGCTGTCTTATTTAGGTGTACCTTTTGTAAGCTGGCATAACACGATGAAACAAATAGGGGGGTGTCAACCGATCGGCTTGGTTGGTTTCAGTGGGCTCTAATCCGTCTTTCATTCCCCACCTAACCGATTTAAGGTCTCGCATCGTCTCTGTCGATTTAGGTAATTAGGCCTCGTAGGATGGGCATGTTTCTATTCGCTAGGTTACCTGTTCATAATTAGGTTATAATCAAACTTTAACAGGTTAATTGACTACTTAGGCTATAAACAGTCTATAATTAGGATAAATGGGTTAATTTAAATGATTTGTTATTGTTTCATCACAATATTCAATTCGGTCGATTACAGTAGGGCAACTCTCAGGCCACTACCTTGCACTGGGATTGCCCTTATTATTAATCAGTCGGTGTTGATGAGCCTGACATATTTTGTGACCAGTCAGACTGGTCTCGGGCTTCACCCGGTTGGTTTAGGTCGGGACTCCTAGCGGGCCTGCATGCCAACTTGTGACAACCCTAGATACAACATTATTGGAAAACAGAACAATAGACTATGGAGATCGAATATTTTTCCTTTCACTTACGCATCCAACCGACATCCGAAGTTACTTTGAAAAAATCATCATCAATAAGAAAAAAGCAGTCAACCGAACCCTCTTCTTTCCCTCTTTTCTTTTATTGTTTTTTTTCTTTTTTTTTAATACCCTAAACCTATAAGACCATCTCTATTGATTAAGTAGGTATTCCATATCCTATGGATTTCAGGCCTTAGAGATTTCAGCACCAGACCATTATTTGAGAGATAAATTCCTAAAAATTAGATCTGACGGTAGGTTTAGAACCAGAATTGAAGTTTTCAGTAAAATGACAGCGAAATCTTGAACCAAGAATTATAGAAATTGAGGGCGAGAGCAATCGGAATCTGAAAATGGAAAAGGATGAACATATGGGAGAAATCCTGAATCGCAGATCCCAAAACCTCTGACTGTCCCGATCTCATATGCTCTCATTCTTTCGTTCTCTTTCTTCTTCAAACGAAAAAGAAACCTACTTTCCAAAAACCTTTTTTTGCATCCCTTTGTATCTCTCTCTCTCTCTCTCTCTCTCTCTGTCTCTCTAAGTGTTTTTTTGGAAGAAAACTGAACGAAGAAGAAGATGGTGTTGTGACTATTGTCTTGTACCTCAAGGGTAATATTGGAATATCACATATATAAGGGCATTTTATGATTTAAATGAATATATTAAGGGATTGATAGAATCTTTTGATTTCAAGGGAGGGAAACTATTACTCAACATGCAGGGGTGGGGCTTATCATTTGGGTATAATTGAGGGGGAGGGGAGAGTAATTTACTCAAATTTTTTTTATAAAAAAAAAATGAATGTGAGAAAGTGCCCTGTATGCCTCAGGTGCAGGGAACCTTTTCCCAAGTTATTTATGCGCTGCCCATGTAAAAAGGATATCAAACGAAATCATATAACACCCCTGAACAACCAACTAAACAAGATTTTTTTACTTTTACCAGTGAGGATTTGAACAAGCAGTATCCATGCTCATCAGCTCATGATTCATACGTACAGTAGACCCACGTATAAAGATATCGAACATATTTTATCAAAAGAATTCCACTAAAAACAAGGGGGAAGAAGAATGATTTCGGCGCATCCCAAAATGAGTCTGGGACTGAGCACCACTCATATGGAATCCACTGCCCTTTCTGATAAATGTCATAGGATAGTCGGACTGGAAGGAGAGGGTGAAACGGTTGAGTTGAGAGCCAGAGGCCCATTCCTTTCCAAAAACTACGGTTAGAGTAACTTTGAGCCAATTCTGACCGATTCCAAGATCGATCTAGACCCGAGTCCGGGTTTATAAACCCTCGTACAGTCACCATCCAGAATCATACAATGGAGATATCATAGTTGCGTACTAACTAGTCACAGTTGCATGCAGCTGCGTAGCTATTTTAAATACTGTTCACGCTACCCTTTAGTATAGAGTCAGAAGATGTTTATTCTCTTCTGGAAATTAAATCTCTCATGCACCTACCATCAACCTTCTCTCTCTCTCTCTCTTATCTTGTCAATTGTGAGTTGTGACTGACCGAAAGAGAGAGGACATTAAACACAAGACGATCTCTTTTTCTCTTTCGCTGATAGAAGAATAGGCCTCTCCTTTGCCGGCCCATAATGAGAAATCCCATTGCAACCTACAAGTGTAAACAAAAAATGGTCAAGATCTCAACAGTTTTCTGTGTGTCTTCAGGAAAAGTTTTCCATTTTAAAGTCTAAATGAAACTGAAAACACGGAAAGGGAGGTAGACAGAGAGCTCAACAAACGGTCGTTCCATCTTCTCAACAACAATTCCAAACGCTCCGGCCACTCTTCTCAAAAGGGTCTCATTTACCTACTTGCAGAGATCAATCAATCACCGCAATATGGTTACTCATTAACCTCTCTAAAAGGACACAAAAAACAAAAAAGACTCGCCTTCCAATGGTCTCGCCGGATGGGAAAGGAACCAGAAACTCATACGTTAGTTGGCACCGATTTCTCCGACACTCAAAAAGTACAGTGGACACAAATGGTCAAATTGATTTTTCAGACAATTTGAATATGTGAGCACCAGAGGTCATTTATTATAGTCAACATAAATTCTTAACACATAAAAACTCGAAATCCAATGGTGTCCGTCTTAAAGCTGCTGCTCGCTTTTAAAGCTTTAAGACTTTAAGACTAAATCGTACACTCCTACACTCCAAAACAATGGCATTTCTACCGTACTTCCTCTCCAGTCTCGAGCAAGGATTGAAATATCAGTATCGGTATCGATATTGATCCGGATCATCCTGGATCGGTTTATTTACCCCTATTTTTTCATTATAAATTGAATTTCTTTTGACGATTTTACTCTTGATCTGGTGTCGATACCTGATCCAGGATTGGCACATTTCGGCAGATTCAATACCGAAACCTCAATCCATGGTCTCGACTCCAGTCTTGAGACACTTTGATTCGCCATCATGGTTTGAGGTATTGGATCGGATAGTCAATTTATTGATTCTGATAGCGATCCAATCCAACTGTACAGACAGGTGTAAAATGTAAAATAATTAGTTTTTTTTTATAAGAAATCATGGACAAAAAAGTCATATTTGCCCGAATTTGGGCGATCATGATCCGTATCGATTGACCCAATTTCAATCCGATCTGATCCAGCCGATACCGAGATCAATAACAATTAACAATGCTTGACATAAACTCATGTTATTGCAGGATTATTACATATTTACCCTCGTAAAGGTCGTTCACTCCCGTCGTTGGATGAGAGGTTGGAGAGGATCTCTTTCCAATGGTAAGGGTGTTAATTTAAGATTAAAATCAAAACCACGGACCGGCAGCAACCCGTTAGAAGTACAAGTGATCTATCCTTCAGTTCTAAACTCCACCCCCATCCCCCACCGAAAAAAATTGGGCACACCACCCAAGGAAAAGGATGACTCTACCCCTCCCATCCCACCCAACCCATTGATGACGGCGTGCTCATCTTCTGCCCAAAAAAATTCTATGGATTAAGTTATTGGTCTAGTTTTGGTTTTGAATTTTGGAAATGTTGGTAGTAAGATGAGTCTCCTAACAATTCAAGATCTGAAATACCAATTTGGGATTGACTGGGATCGGAAAACTTGCTTATAATCATACTCATCTAAGTTGGTTTATGAATTGGAATGTCAATTTGGTGTTGAGTGGTTTGGATTTTGAAATTTTAGATTTATTGGTATGTTTACTTAATGAAAATTTCCATTTAAGTATTATGCTTCATAATTTTATTTGTATATTTATGAATGGAATATTTGGTTATATATAAGGAATGTGAAATTGAGTATTTTATTATTTGTATGCTTAGGAATGGACATTTAGCTATTTGTATGCCTAGGAAAAAAATTTGAAGATTTTGGACCATGGTTCGTAATCTCAGGATCGTATCAATCAATTCGATCGGATTGAATTGGTACTGGCCGAGCCTCATCCCGATTATTGACTGATCAGATATTGATCCATTGGTATGACCCAAGGGTTAAACAAAAAGTATTAAAAACTTAATTTTAATAAAAAGCGGGTGCAATTCTGTATTGGGCGATCCATATTGGTATCACAACCTCTCGATCCAAGTACCATGCTAAAACCTGGCTTGTTTGATTAAGTACAAAAAATATTATTGCACTATTTGTTGCGTTTATTTAATACTTCAAAGAAAATTGATTTATTTTATATTTTTTAATAATTATTATTTTTTATTAGGATAAATGATTCTCTCTCTATGGGAGAATGTACCCCTATATCTATATACATGGGGTGAAATGACAGCCCTATTGATGCCACCGAGTGCACTATCATTGCCTCCCGTGCGTTGGGCCATGCTCCCTAGAGAGATTCTTGCCCTTTTATTATTTATGGTATTTTTTGGAATTTATTTTCAATATTTTATTTTCCTGTTTAATTATAATTGGAAAATTGGGTTTTGACGGAGGCGAATCGCCCAAGTCAAGTCAAAATTTTAGAAAATCTGGTCAAGAGTCCTGTAAGCTAGGGTAGGATAAAAAATGACGAGACTTGAGCATAAATCATCTGAGTCAAATAAAACACGATATTTTTACCTGAGTCATGACAAACTTGACAAATGTAATTGTTTAAAAAAAAAACCGTAAATATTGATCACTTAAGAAATTGAGTTGAGTAAAATAGTAAATCTTTATTCTAAAAACCTTAACTCCTCAACTCCCTTCTCTTGTTTAATAATATAAACTCGAAATGCATATATATGTGATTCTCAAAAATTTATCACCTCAATTTGCCTACACATCAATTTTCTTAATTCCATCTAATAGAGGGAGGTGGATCCCACCCGGGCAGTGTGTTCAGCCGGGGTTAGGATGATCATTTTTGCCCTCTATTAGATGGAATTGAGAAAATTGACGAACAAGTAAATTGAGAAGATAAAGATTCGTGATTCCCTGGTTTTTTTTTTTTTTAGTTTTTTAATATATATATATATATATTATTTTATATTTTTTTACTAATTTATACATAGTTATTACATTAAAAATAACAAAAAACATGATTCTCTTTGATCGAGTTTGACAAGACCAAGTTACCTCATAAAACCTAGTTTTCGAAAAAATGCGTCTTATACCAGATCGATACTTGATATGATACCAAAATAATATGCTGTCTGACTCGCCGAATGGCCGATACCAATCCCATAATGCCCGAATTCTGATCCACATGGATTTCCATATTGATGAATACACTAATCCGATCCGATACCGTGTCCTAAAACCACGATGGGGGAAGGAAAACAAATAAAACAAAAAGCTAGAGAGAGAGAGAAACAGTCTAAAAGAATCTATCTACAGCTGGCAGTATACGTGGGGGGCGCTAACAGCCCTGCGTGACCATCTCACACACCCTTTTACATCCTTAGCTGTAAAAGCCTAAAAAAAGATAGAATGAGATATACCAAACCCCACCCCCAAATCGGGAATGAAAAATGTTCCCTTTCCTATTTTTCGCTTTTCTTTCTTTTTTTAAATTTATTTTGTTTTTATTCTGTCCTCTTAATTTTAGAGATCCATATTTGTTCCAGGACCGGATCTTCCGGTGCTCCATACTTTGTCCTCATTGCACGAGCACAAAAGACAAAACAAATATTTCAATTAAAACTGAAAATTTTTTTCTTCAAAATTCTGAGAAAAATTAAAGAAACGAAATTTTTTTTTAAAAAAATTTTCAATATACAAAGAAATAGAAACAGGAGAGAGAGAGAAGAAGAAGAAAAGAAGATTTCTTGGAGGCCACTCCAGGAGGTCGTGGGTTCAGAAATACACACCTCCCTGGGGTGGGTTCTTATTATACTGATTCAAATTCAAGCAACCTCTAACCGTTTTAAAATTTCTCTGTTTTTTTTTTTTTTTATATAAAAATTATTAGTGGGTTCTCAGCCTCTCTCAACTTGATTCAAAGACCTCTTATGGTTTGAATTGTTCTTTGGTCGATACAGCTACAGCTGCCGGGGTTCTTGCATTTCCCGGCAGTTTCTTCACCCAGTGTTTTCTATTCTTCTTTTATAATCCATTTCTGTCACCTTAAAAAGAAAATGTTCCATCCTTCATAGAAAGAATCGAAGATATCAAGAAGTTATGTCAGAAATGGCGGAGTATTCGCCGGTAAAGAAATCGGGTTGTGGAGCTATGCTTCTAGGCGGTTTCAAATGTCGGAGCTTCTGGCCTAGAAGATCCCAATCTGCAAACGAGTTACCCTCACAGAACAACAAAAACATTACAAAGCAACCTAGCGCCCATTCAAAGCGGAGACGTGGAGGATCCGATGAGACTGCCTTCCTCGACACCTACACCTTATCTGATCCGCCATCAAAGCTTCCCGATAAGCCCCTCGTCAAAGCTGCCCCTCATCATCCCAAGCCTTATCAGAATCATCACAACAGAGAACCCTCCGATGGAGCAATAGTACCTGCAAATACATCAAAAGCACTAATAACGAAGGTGGTGCCAACGACACAACAGGGTAATGGGCAAGGAAGAAGGGTTCCCAAGGAGGCTATTGGTATCTCAGGGGAGCTCGATAGTATGATCGCTGATCACCAGAGGTCAAAGGGAAGCAACAATTTGGTTCGAGCTTCGTCAAGCAATGTTTTTCTCTTTGGCCATTTGGGGAACATTAGGCAGCCAGGAGGAACGAACCAGAATTCAAGTAACCAACAACAACCCAGTTCGACTTCTACCGCCAATAATGTTCTCGAATACCTTCCCAAGACTGGTCGAGAGAATGGTTCGGGTGGCAGACGCTCAAACGCTGGTGTAATGGGTAACATAGTAAGGAGAAGTAGTTTTGATGACAGCCAAGAGCAGCAGCAGCAGCAGCAGCAGCAGGGATCCTTCTGTCGAGCTCTGTCTAAGAGATTGGATCCAGAGGAATTGAAGGTAATGGGGAACGAAGAGTACAAGAAGGGTAGGTTTGCGGAGGCCTTGTCATTGTACGATCGAGCGATTCTGCTTGACCCAAACAAGGCTGCTTATCGAAGCAACAAGAGCGCAGCTTTAACGGGTATGGGTCGGCTTCTTGAGGCAATATTTGAATGCAGAGAAGCCATCAGAATTGACCCTTCTTACCAAAGAGCTCATCACCGTTTGGCCACATTGTTTCTCAGGTGCTGTACTGTGTACAGCTTATATATATATATTCCCTTATTAATGTTTCTGCCAGCTTATAATTATTGTGTTTCTCCTGGGTGTTTCTGTGTTTTCACAGATTGGGTGAAGCAGAGAAGGCGTTGAATCATTACAAACAGTCAGGACCCGAAGCCAGTTCTAACGATTATGCAAAAGTTCAAGCAGTACAAACACATGTCAACAGGTGCAACGAAGCTCGGAGGATAAAAGACTGGCAGACATTGCTGAAAGAGTCCAGAACCGCCATCTCCTCCGGCGCCGATTCAGCTCTTCAGGTATTGGCAATGCAAGCAGAGGCGTTATTGAAGCTTCAGAGACATGATGATGCGGATACCACGTTAACGACCTGGCCGGCCTTCGATATGGATGCCTGCACCAAGTTCTTCGGACCCACAACCTACTCTTTTATATTGCAGATACAAGCCCAGGTTGACATGGCCGCCGGCAGGTTTGTATTCTCAATTACTTGTTTTTATGGAAAAGCAAAATTTGTTTTTGGACTCAAACTAAACTACAGGTTTATGAGATCAAAAACGTGAAACGATCTCCGCCACCGGCGAAGCTTACTGCATGTGAGAACCTGTGGAGTGTGATAGAATTATTGTGCGATGCGTACTGTGTAAGGATTAATTTTGAAAAGGGGAGGAGAGGAACCCTTTTGTTCTAAAAAGGGTAGACATGGATGGGATTGTGAAGACAAAAAAAAAACAATCTTTTTTAGAGATGAGAAATGAGACACCGCAGGGTTTTCAAATTAGTTCAATGAAAAGCGTTTTTGGTTCTCTTTGGGACTTGTTTTATTGATTGATCTGTCTTCTTTTTGGGGTTGTGAATAGGTTTGAGGATGCAGTGGTGGCGGCTCAGCGAGCGTGTCGACTCGATTCGAGTAATAGGGAAGTGAGTGCAATGGTGAGGAAGGCCCGAGCCGTGTCGTTAGCTAGGAACAGAGGGAACGACCACTTCAAGGCTTCCAAGTTCTTGGAGGCGTGTGTAGCGTACGGTGAAGGACTGGAGCATGACCCGCTTAACTCGGTCTTGCTCTGTAACCGAGCCGCGTGCCGATCCAAACTCGATCAGTTTGAGAAAGCCGTCGAGGACTGCACCCATGCACTCAACTTGCGTCCTTCTTACAGCAAAGCCAGGCTACGACGAGCCGACAGCTACGCCAAGGTGAGGCTCACTATTTGTTGAAACATATCGGAATCTTCAGGTCTTTGGTGACTTCAGTGTGGCCCATACTGATATGCATCGGGTAATATCGGATCAATCTATACTTATATTTTTGCTGGGCTGATCCACTTTTTTGCCCATTAGACCTGATTTGTATCGGGATTTACTGATGCCGGTATCCATGTCAGTCGTGGCTGATAACAATACAGATCGAGCGGTATTGGGCTGATCCGTACTGTTTTGGCTGGACTGATACACTTTTTGCCTGATACATCAGATCTGTATTGGTCTCCAACTCCAATAATACTAATATACGTAGGCAGATATGCGAGGTTTAAAATCTCGGAAACGGGAATAGAATCAATTAGAGAGGATTTCGATCCAAATCAACCTAAATTAGTTTAGTAATTGGGAATTTAAGCTTTTTTATGGTAAAAATCGAATCCATTCAGGAATCGAGAATTGGCCTATGAATCGATCGAATTCAAGATAGATTATAAAGAAAATGACTAGGGATCGATTGATCTGGATCCAATTCCAATTCAGAAAGCAATGATTAGGAACGGTGGAAATCAGGATCAATAGTCAATCAATTCTGATCTAAATCGTCAGATTCAGAAATCCGTTTCCTGTTTTTTAAAATGCATGTTTCCCAAAAATTAATTTTAATCTTTTTGGATAGTTGGAGCGGTGGGAGGCAGCCATACAAGACTACGAGATGTTGATAAGAAAAACGCCAGGAGACGTGGAGGTGGGCCGGGCCTTATTCGAGGCCCAATTGCAGCTCAAGAAGCGTCGAGGCGAGGATGTTCAGGGCTTGAAGTTTGGTGCTGACATCATCGTCATCACCAGTAACGAGCGCTTCAGACACTTCGTAACGTCGCCCGGTTAGTACTTTTAAAGCAAGATTAACTGTTCTAACTATTAAGTCCTAACTAACGAGAAATATATTATTGTATAATAACCAAAAAGCCCTTACGATTTGTTGTAATAACAGGGATGTCTGTGGTGCTCTTCTGCAACAAATCCAGCGAAAAGCAGCAAATATTACAAACCTTGGAGCATCTCTGCAAGAGATATCCTTCCGTCAACTTCCTTAAGGTTTACCATCTTTTCTCCTCCTTTTTCTTTTTTTTTTTTAGTAAAACATTTAGTAATACATATAGTAATACAACATGATTTGCTTAATCAAAATTTTAAGTGCCGACTTTGCTTTTAGTATCATATAGTAATACAACATGATATGCTTAATCAAATTTTAAAAAAGCAAATTAATTAAATTAATGAAAGTGGATAATGATGTATATTTGGTTGGATTAGGTGGATGTCGAGGAGCACCGATTCTTGGCCAAGTCCGAGGGAGTTGGGGTTTCGGCCGTACCAACCGTGAAGATATACAAGAACGGGTCAAGGGTCAAAGACATTCCCGGCAACAACCTTGAACTGTTAGAGAGCTCTGTTAAATATTTTACCAGTTGAACTAAACAAAAGAGGAAGACGAACATGGAAACGTAAATCAATTTGTGATTTCCCCAAGCTCTCCCTCTTCCTTCGTTTCACAAATGAATGAATATTTGAGAAAAAGAGAGAGAGAGAGAGACAGATGAAAAGAGGCTCAAGCAAGCAAAGATCAAAAATAACAAAAGCAAATGCAACATTGTAAAGGAAAGACCCACCAAGAAAAAAATTAGAGAAAAAGGTCTATCGTGCGATTTGCCTAATTGCCTTTTAATGCTAGTGAATCGGAGAGATATGGACAAAGAAAGAAGGCATAACACGTGATCATTGATTGAGTTTGTGAACAAAATTGGAGGAAGGGTGGTTTTGTAATTCGTGCTACTTTTTTTTTTTTTTTTTTTTCCTTTCTTTTCTTCTTTAAGAAATGTATTCATGCATGTAAGTGTGAACTGTGAACATAATAGAAGTTGAGAAAAACTTGTAGTTCTTTTTTCTCTTTATTGGAGGTCTTTTTGCATGATGATATATTACACACAAGGTCTGTCACTTTTTTCAAACCTCCTAAGATATTTATTTTGCCACGTGAACAGATGATTTATCCATTGTGACTATTGGATTGAGAGGACATAGTTTATCGTTAATTTTCTTACATGACATTGACAGGTTCTTCAATTCGATGTTGTCTAAGAGTGGGTGAAGATGGTGGAAACGACACTTGTGTTTCTGAATTAGAGAGGTAGGTTCTAATGTGAAAGATGAGTTGCAAGGACAGAACTCTACTAGCACATCCAAGACTCAAGGATACATGCAACTCATCTTCTTCCCCAATCGATTTGGGGAAGATGACTTGCAGTTTCTTTTTCTTGCAAGGGCAATTTTGTTAGTTCACCCCCTGTTTTTAACGTTGTTAGTCATAAATCAACGGAATGGGGGCATGTGTTAACTTTTTGTGACCTCGGGGGGGGGGGGGGAGGTATGTAGAATTTTTTAAAACAGGGGGGGGTGTGATTATACTTTCGTGATACCTCAAGGATGGTACGTGAAAATTTTCCAAAAAAAACCACTTGGGACACCAATAATTACCGCTTTTTATATGGAGTTGAAAAAATATTATCATTCTAGGTTATTATTCTTCCAAAGTCATAAATCCAATTTCTTTCTTCTTTCATACCCCTCTCTCTCTCTTTCTTTTGATTTTATTGCTAATCACTAGGTAAATCACGTTTAAAGTAAAAAAAATGTCTAATGATATGCATCAGAGTGCGTTACAGCACATTATGGCTGGTCTAAGAGCCATTTTAGGGAATAAAATTCATTTAGTATAATAATGCTACGTGCTAATCTATCCTATTAAGTAAATAAGATTAATTATCTTATCCCATCAGACTATACTATCATACAACTTCCATCCTCCTCTCATCTTTCATTTGCTTAATTACTTCCCTTACTTCCTCGGGATTATCTATTTAATCCAATCATGATTAGTACAATGATATTAGTTAATTAATTTTAGGACTGAGGTTTCCCATGCCAGCTTGGGATGTCACACCAACAGGCACGTAGGAGAGGGTTTTGTATATAGCCGGCCCATTTAGGGAAGAGAGAGAGAGGGAAGAGAGAGAGAGTATGTGTTTATCAGAAAAGGGTCCATTGGTCAGAATGTAAGAGGGCCTGAGAAGGAATCCCACACTGGTGTAGTGGGGATCTTTTTCATATAATTTTATGCGAGTGAATCACTAATATATGCATGTTCTTTTCTTGGGCCCATTTGGTTTAAAATTTAACATTTCATCATGGTTCACTCATAGGTAGATGGGCCAAATGAAGCGGAGAAGAATGTGATATGAATGGAAACATGTGGATCAGTTTAGAAAATTAGGTTTTTCGATTCGATTCTCCCTTTCTTTAAAACCTGATGAGTCGAGCGAGTCAAATTCGATCTCATGTTTTATTCTTATTTTTTAAATATTTTTTTTGTTCTTCTTCTCCAAGTGAGGAGGGATGGAGAAAATTATCTCCTGCAATTCTCTATCCGGTCCAATTCCCTAGTGCCTCTAATAAGAGGGGGTGGACCCCACCCAGGCAAAGTGTTCGGGCAAGGGTTGAATGATCACTGCACCCCACTTGTTAGGGGCACTAGGGGAACCGGACCGGGCAAGGAATTACAGGGAATAAAGATCTAGAGGGACGGAGGCTATGGTTATTTCACAGCAAGTATGAAAAAAGGGGTTAATATTGAAGACGACAAAAAAATATTCTAAGATTTTGTTTAATTTTAGACCAAACTTATAGTCTATGAATAGTATATGACCCAATAATATTAGTAATAAGGGGAACCGTCCTCTGCATGGGAGCGTAGGGGCCATGCGTGCACGTTGGCACATTGGGGGATGGAAATTCTACCATTCATTGGGGTGGGACAATCGTTTCCGCCCCCCAATGTGTTTGGGCGTGGCCCAGTTGTCCCATGCAGGGAAATTTTCTCCTAATAATAATAACCCGAACTTGATAAGTTGCACATGACTCGGGCAAAGACACCTAGTCAAAAAAGACTCTGACTAACTTGAACATGGTTAGATAATTTTTTAAACTTGTATGACTCCAAACCAAGTTTCATGTTTCTTTGACTTGACTCGGATGATTCACCTGAGTCAAAACCTGGTTTTCAAATTATGATTTAGGATACTAATAATTAGGCTATCAGGTGGCAAGTATAGGGCCCATGCAGCCAATTAAGCTTGACTCCATGGGTGCCCAAACACTTTCTCTCTTCCCCATTTGGTTTGGGAAGAGAGAGTGGGAAAAGAAAGGGAACCAAAAGAAAGCGAAGGGAAATATTTGTATTTTCTCTAAAATACATTTTACTTCTCAAAAAAATTATTTGCATTTCCCTTGAAGCCAAACACCAAAATTGATTTTCTTATAAAATATATTGCATTACATTTATATTGCAACAAAACGGAGCCGTAATTTTATGCCAGTGAATCCCCGTGGAAGCTCACTGATATGGACTTGTTCTTTTATTGGGCCCATTTGGTTTATAATTTAACATTTCACCATGGTTTGATTGGAAAGTCACAGTTGAAAATACTCATAGGTAGATGGGCCAAATGTAGCGGAGAAGAAGAAAGGGCACAAAAAAATCCTATAGGGCCTATGCAGCCAAGCTACCACGTAGCAAGTATAGGGTCTATGCAGCCAAACTTGTCTCAATAGGTGTCTTTATAATTGCTCTGACTCTTCAAATGTTAGAAAACCCAAAGCCCCTACTTGAGATGGGCTCATTCTAGACTAGCCCAACATTTAGCTCATTGTCAAGTCTCAAACCTAACAGAGAAACCAAGTTTGATAGCAGAAGCCCAAATTAAAGTGTGAGAGCTAGGAGCTGCAATTAAGATTTCCATGACGACCAAAAGGCTTGACTTGTGGGATGGACTAGACCAATGGGCTTTTAGAACCAAAGAACAACCACTAACTAAAAACATCAGATGGGCTTGGGGTTCAGTTATAGTCTGTTCAAATTTTGGGCTACTCCTGGGATAGTCAGTTCTCTACCGATGTGTTTTTTAGTATTGACCGCCTCAATACCTGGCCAAGAAAAACCTTCAACATGGAACCGGGAGATGCTATACTAATCAATAAAGCACTTTGGAAGATGGACTGAGTTTCTCTTTCATCTATGGTGGAAGAGAGAACCTCTTAGTCCATGGGATTTGACCTTCCGATCGGATTACATACAAAGGTTATTTTGGACATTCAGAAAATAGGGGCTAGAACTAATGATAGACATTCACTGTTATAGTACTTCAATTATAGCGTTAGAAAGGAAATATATTATTTTAGGAAAAAAGTTTCTCTTCACACATGGTGAAGAGAATCATTGAGGGTCATCTAAATCCGAATCGTTATTCTCTCCTGTTACAGCATGGTGCTGTAATGCATCGTGTGGCGCTGCAAAGGCCATGTGGTATAGTAGGCCCCACATGATGCACATGGCCTCTGCAGCTATCGCACGATACGTTACAGTACCGTGCTGTAACAGGAGAGGATAAAAATTCAACTAAATCCCCTATATTCTACAAAAGTCCAATATTGTTCTTTACAGTCCCATCCAAACGCAATAAAGAAAAGGACTTTATGACTCCCCTCAATCTCCCAATCCTTCCCTTACTTCTTCCTTGACTTGACGAACGATCGTCTGCCCCAATTGGCGGCGCGTGTAGATGCCACTACACATGAGCAGTATTTATTGTGTTATAAAATTTAAAGAATTTGGACAATGGCCCGATCAAGGTCTGAAAGTTAAGAAGGCCGAACAGCCCATCCTTAGGCATAAAATTTGTTTGCAATTAAAGGGCCATGTTGGGATGGATATGACCTTAGTCTTCTCTTAACTAAAGGGGTGGGCTATATGGATCCTTGTTTTTCAATCAACTCTATTCGAGGACATACATGTACAAGGCCTAAGCTATGCATGTGTTTTCTCACTTCTCCTTAGGTCATTTTACTTATGCCCTTGATTTTTTTAGTTCTTTCAATCTAAATTAGATCACTCTCCCGTATTGGAGCATTCAAAAGCCTCCGTTGAACATGATCATGCCAGCTCAAACGACTTTCTCGTACCTTATCATGTATCAGAATTACTCTCAAATCAATTAAAATCTGATCTGCTATACTAAGTTTATCTATATGATGTTTTTTAACTGCCCAACATTCCGCATTATACATTATAATTGATCATATTGCCCTATAAAAATTTCCTTTAAATTTTAAAAGAATACGTCAATCAAATAACACTCCGGATACACCTCTCCACTCCATCCATCCTATTTTTATTCCTTGTGAAACACCATCTTTTTTATTAGATTCTTCATTTATAATTGAGACCACATACCTAAAATAAGTAATAGATAAAATTTACAAATTTAAAACCATAATGAAAGAATGTTTTATTATAAGTACTTTGTCATCATGGCCGGCCTCCTCTCAAGTCTAAAGGACATTTTGAAAGTGATTCCAATTCTCATCACAACATGATTACCTAAGCAGTATTTATAACCACAATGCAATTAGCCTCACACATCTTAGACTGTTGAAGTGTTAGTTTCAAAAGTCCAAAGGAAATTCTCATCACAAAATTATTACCTAAACAATACTTGTTTTTTACCACAATGCAATTAGCCTAACACATCTTAGACTGTTGAAGTTTTAGTTTCAAATCTTTAATCTAATGTTAGTTAAAGTGTTAGTTTCAAATCTTTTGCAGAAAATCTAGTTGAAATATATCAATTGAAATCATTCTATCTGGATTTTGGGTCCAATGATCAACAACCACTCGCTTTCAAATTATGAAACATTTTCTTTTGGGGATTACGGTTTTAAATATCAATATTAGTTTGACTTTGTTGGCTGATTTGTATCGATACCTACCGTTATTGATACAGATCGGCCGATATACAGCAAATATCCTTTTTTTTTTTTTGGGTTGAAAAATATTTTTTTGATCCAGTATCAATCTGTACAATTGTCGATGACTGATATCGGTGCCAATACCATAAACTACAACCGTTGGAGGGAGGGGATTCTCTAGTCTCTACAACAACACCCCAAGTGGCATAGAATTTTGTTGATAGATAGATCCAAAGGTCTTCTGCCCACATGTCAAGTTTCAACTTAATCAGAGTTTTTCAATGGTAAAATAAAAGTTTTGAAAAAACTCAAGACTATCCATGAAAATTTATCAATGTAGAGAGAGGATACATAGACATACATGGGAGTGTGTATATGATAGAGCCTATGCATTAAAACTGATCTGTGTTTAATTCGCACTATTACCTAAGATATGATAGAAATTGCCACATGATAAAATTTAGGTGTAGGAATAGAGATACCTTTTACTTTGCTAGTGTAGAGAAACTTCCACTTCTTATGTTTTTTCATGTGTTTAAACATAGGATCGAGTTTCCCTCCACCCACAGTGAATCCCATTCACCAAGGGATAGGAGAGGGCAGGAATGAGTATCAAAGGGTATTTTGGATTATATTAAAACTCTAAGAGGGGTTTGTAAACCCTAGGATGGTGGGTGAACTGTCCTCAACGGGTGGAGGAAAACTTTGTCCTTAAACATATCTGAGATATTTTGGGGTTTAGCGGTTCTTGCACTCAAAAAAAAAAAAAAAACATATGTGAGAGATTTATGGAAACTCTATCCCAAAGCGGGTTCAACGGTTCAACCTAACAAGACCAGCCAAATAAAATATTTTTAATGGAAGGGCATTATTTAGGAATGGGATGAAGTGGATCAAGCCCATTGTTTTAAAAAGGAATGGACTTGATGTTCAAACCAAGTTCACCAGAAACAAAACCTGAGCCTCTCCAGTTCAGTCCATCTACAAAACCACTAAGGGGACTAAAGCCCATTTCAAAACGGTGGGCTTTGATCGTAAATAAAAAAAATAAAAAAAAAAAGCGTGGTCTGATTTGATGATATATGTTTTTCAAAAATAATAATTTATTATTATCTTTCTAAAACCACAATTTAATCAATTAAAGCTAAAAATACGCACCAAAAGACGCATTAAATTGCAAATCGAACTCCAAAAATTAAAAAAGAAATTGGCAAATCGGGCTTATGATATGAAAAAGTAATGCTTTTTTCAAATAATGATCATATAGGAAGGTTTATTACCCAAAAAAAAAAAAAATCATATAGGAAGGTTGGGGGTGTTATGAGGTTTTGAGAGGAAGAGAACAGGGAGGCTGGACTGTAGAAGGGCTTAATTTACTTGATTTTCTTAAGTTTATTTGATTATTTCTTTGTGTTCTTGTGTGCCTAAAATTTTATGAAATCATATTATTCCATTAGCTATATATGTTCTAGATCTAATTGAAGAGATCAGTTACCAAGTAAATGTCCTCACCTTCACATTCTACAAGTTGGCTTATCACTAGAAAGTAGAGGTTTAGTTAATAAAATATATATGTTTTTAATTACTAGGGACCATAAAACAAGAGAATTAAAGATAAAAGATGAGAATTCATACATGGAAACTCATCGATCGAACTCATGTCATCATGTGCTGTGGACCAAAAGGAAGATGGCTTTCCCATGGGCCATGCATTCCTAATGCCTCGTTTAAGCATCACTATCTATCTCTCTCTTGCTGGTGCTTAGAATTTCATATCCAAGTTCAAACACAGGAACATGGTATGGTTCTTTTATAATTTATTACAAGTTTCCAACTTGTGATTCAACTAGTGATAGTTGTTAGAAACCCTCAACAACAGTGATTATAGAATAAGTCAGTAAGAGTATATAGTTATCTGTGTCCTTGTGGTCCATAGATCAGCTTTGTGTCCTTGTTAGAAATCTCTAACATTAATTAGATAACTCCATGAATTAAGTTTGCCTAATAGCCATGCCATGGAGACAGCAGGGAAAATATAAAAAGGGAGATGGAGAGGACTAAGGAGTGGTTGATAAGCCATTAAATGTAAGAAGACAGAAATTGAAAATCTTCTTGTGAATCAGAAATATGTCTTTAACCTGTATATATTACATGCCAATGCCAGCAAACTCTTTTCCACAAGAAGGAAAGTCTGTACAGATTTGACACAGTTCCCAGTAAAACCAAAGAAAACAACAAAAATATGCTGAAAACTATAGCAGTTTGGCTTCTCCAAAGATACACAAGCATCCCCAGAAGAGAGGGGGGTGTGGTTTATGAAAACAAAGAAGTAAACAAGAACAATATTCAAGAAATTAAATTACGAAAATTAAGTAACAATTCACCAAGATCATCATCTCTTCCAGCTTCTACTTCTCGATAACGGATCTCTCATTCCACCAACAACCCAAGTCTCCTTTGCAATATCAGTAGAGACCTTGAAGAAATCAGGGGCATAGCTCATCAACACCAAGCTATCTTTATTTTTCTCTTCTTCTGAAGGCAGCTTTGTGTTCTTTGTTGCTTCTTCTTCTTCTTTCTCTTTCTCTACTAACCAACGTTTTGCAGGGGCAGACCTGCAACGCATGAGCAACAGAGCATTCGAAGGAGGAGCAGAAGGAGCGACCTCTGAACCTTCATGATGAGTCCCGTCTCTATCATCTCTACTTTCCCCAAATTGCTCTTCTTTACTGAACCCATTACTCTGATTTTCCTGTAATACCATGAACCACTTAGAAAAAACGGTTCTTGAAGTACCACTACCATCAATATCCTCGATGCCTACCTGATTTTCTTGCTCTTCTTCGTATTCTTCTTCAACTTCCTCATCATCGGAAGTGATATCAGATCCATGGAAAGAGCCGAAGCACCGTAGATCGAATCGAAGGGTTCTTAAACAAGTCAAGAACTGCATTATATCCTTCTTGAATCCCAGACTTTCTACCCAATTGGGTCTCTTCTTGTGCTTTCTATGGTTGTGGAGCCTCTCGATATCTTCCATGACTGATTGCCAGTTCTTGCAGGAACTGGCCTTCTTCCCGACTTTGATCTGTCCGGCACAGGTGACTTTGGGGGAAGTGGGTTCAGCGATCTCTGATCCCATAGGCTTGGTTTTGGACCATAAGAGAGGGCTAGCTTGGCCTCCTCTGTTGTTGCTCGATCTTGAGAGAGAGTTATGGTGGTTGTGGTAGTGGTGGCGCTTGGTAGGCTCAGAAGGACGAGCTGGGCTGCATATTGCCTTGGGCATAAGGCTTAGATGGGCTCTAGAAGGAAAACATACCAAGAGGTCAGTGGGAGGAGCCCCTTTGCCTTCTCTTCTTCTCATGTCTCTTCTTCTTCTTGTTCTTCTCCCTTTCTCTCTTTCAGATTTCACTTTCTGCTTGCTCTGGCTAGCTTGTATGGTTTTTGAGCTCTTTGGAGTTGGTGATTCTTTTTGTATTTAAAAGATAGGGAGAGATTGACAGCTTTCCTTTGCTTTTGCTTTCATAGTCTCTTTCCCTTTGGTTGATTTAATTAATGTTTTCTTTCACACTTCTCTGCTTTCCTTACCTTTGGAGTTTGGTCGGAGGGGGTATCACGAGAGAGCTTCTTCAGTTCTTCCTGGCCATTCCCTTTTCCCTCGCTTGCCAACCAAATAAAATAAAGAAAAGCTAAAGCACACGAGCCCTGTTGCAATATTCCATTATCCAATCATATCACTACAAACAGTACCTATATCCTATCTGACTATATATCTCATATGGCTCTCATCCCACATGTCTGCAAGCAACTGCCAACCCAAACCAATCCTCTCACTCCCTACCCTTTCCATTCCACCCAAAGATTAAAGAGTAGAAATCAAATCAATGGCCTCTCCCTTGCAGGTTTTTAACAAACTGAGCCAACTTTCCTAAACATGTAATGGGAGAACAGTACTACTGTTTTGAAATTCTCATTTGAGGAAGATTCTAGGACTGTTTTCTGGTGGGGGGAGGGGGGTGTGGTTGCTCATCCTTTAAGATTTCGAAATTATGGGTAAATTAAACTCCTTATATAACCCAAAATTTATAGAATTAAATATGTAACCGAAAGCAGCCTAAAGTTGAAATTATAAGAAGAACCATATATTTGATATTGTTTTTTCAAAGCTTTTCTTGATGCTGGATGCCTAGCTTTTCCATTGGGAGTTTGATAAAATGTAGGGCAAGTATAAAGGGGACAGAAATCGCTAATCAGAGAAAGCTTTAGCAGATACAACACTTAAAATCGCAATAAGTGAATTGTGTGTTTTAATCTTTTCTGGTGGCTTTGCTATAAACATAGACCAAAGCCACCAGAAAGTTAATTTTTTTTTCTGAAATTGATTAAAGCAACAATGCCATAATGAAAGCAGGTGGTAATGCAATTGAAAGCATGAGAGGATGGCCCCCTTCCCACTACACCTTGTGGGTTAGAGACTTCTTAACTCTGTTTGGGACCTTCCATATGAAAGAGGGTCTACTTAGTACTCAGTTCTTGAATTAGATAAGAGAATGAGAATAGTATTTCCTTTATTCTTCTTTCTACTTCCTTTGATAGAAAATCTTATGGCCTTTACATCAATATCTTATGTTTTAAGCAAAACCTACTAAGAGAAATGATAGAACAGCAAAGCCATATTTTGTTGACTTACATCAGCACCATTCGGTTAATGTTTATTCTTGCATCCACGGTCCATGATCAAGCGAAGCATTTTAGTACTGGGCTCCCTAACTATTGATTTTTTTCTCTGACCTGTTAGATGTCATATAGGGTTTTGGAATTTTTTCACTTACTGACCATAGTATTAGGAATGACAAAAACCCAAAAGGGTCTGATATATTAGAAGACTTAGCTGCTCAAATCTTTGTTTTTGTTTATGCTTTTTTTTTGGTAAATTTTGTTTATGCTTTAAGAAAAGCTTAATTGAAAGGCACGTGGGCCTGGGGGCCCATCAGGAGTAATCCTAAAGTTGGCAATAAAGAAAATAGAAAGTAACATCTCATCATGGTGTGAGCTGTTTTTAAATGCTGTCTCATACATGTAGAGGAAGAATAGGGGATTGAAATACATGGCTGTAGAGAGTTTGGCTTCAAGGTGTTCTGTTTTAAGACAGAAGAGGATAGAAAATGGCAAGGAGATTACTCCCTTGATGAGAGGCATCATTTACCCCAAATCTATGGCAGTCTCTGTTAAACAGTTCCCTTGATTCCTAATTGGTATTATGTGAATTTAACTGAAAGGTAAAGCAACTCAAAAGAATCTGGCATTCTAAGAAGGTTCATTGAGGAAACTCCTATTGTTCAAAGTGATTGACTCTTGCAAACCTTCTCCCCCCCCCCCAAAAAAAAGACAATAATAATAAGTAATCAAAATACCCATAAAGAATCCTTCTTTTGGATGGAATATATAGTGTGAAGTCATCTTTGCCATTAGGGTTTGAATATATGTTTGAAATACAATTGAGGACATGATTGAGTTCCCTCTTTTATTTGCTTATCTTTATCCTGTTGAGTCCTTGGGGAATAGGTCACATTTATGATGCCCATGACAAGATGGAAAGTGGATTAAACCAGCCCTTCTAATAGAAACCATTCTCAAAAGATGGAATCTAGATTATTTTTGCTAAATGTCAAATTAGAGAATGTAGCAATTGAAAGACTTTCTATCTTAACCAAAGTTATTGTCTTTGCCAACTAAATTATATAATTTCTAATTAGCTATCAATCAACCAACAGTGAAATAGTTGGTGAAGAGAGAAGTTAAGGGCAAAGATAATAAATACATCATATGTCTATACCATTTGAATGATATATATATATATATATATATATATACGCAGAGGATTCTCAGAGATTAGTGTTAATACAAAGGATTAAATTTTTTCAGTCCCTAAGGTTTAAGAACAATCGAGAATCTACAACTCTAAATGCTCACTATTAGAAGATGCCAAGTGAAGAAATCAATTAGTATTAAGGCAGCATAAAGAACAGAAAGTGAGATCCAAAAGAGTAATCTATCATTTCATTGAGATGATAGAGGATCTTCTATTAAAAATCCAATAAATTTAATTACGCGAATGATGCGCTATGAGTTGTAAATGATGGTCCCCCCCTCCTTCACTTCCCCATACCAAAAATCTAATAGATGCAGTTGAGAGCTGCAAAGTATATATATTGATGAATTGGTATAAGACATTCTACACATCATCAGTAACCTATTGATCCTATTTCTAAAAGCAACTTTTGGAACCCAATTTTTTGAAACCCTTGAATGATGTCTTATGATTTGTTATCAATAATTCTATGGCTTTAAGTTGAACTAAACAGTACTAAAACTTAATGGTGGTTGCATCTAGGTGATGTTGCTTGAGATGATACTATAATGATTAGAAACAAAATGGTGAAGCTTGGATGTCTATCTCATTGAAAATTATCTATAATTCAAAAGTAAAGGAACTCTATTATTATGTTTTGATATAAATTTTTTTAAAAAAAAATATCATATTGATATCTAAGAGCAATTCCAAATGGTGATCTAGAAGAAAAAAGAAATTTATATATATGAAATAGATACTGTTTCTTGAAGTATTTGGACCACTGGGTGCTTAGTCTGATTATTCTGACACCTTCATCACACTTGATATAGTATTGAAAATTGAAACACAAGTGCTAGGGTTAGTGATGGGGTTAGGTTGATATTTCCATTTTCCTTGAGTAGAAGATTCCATTGGACAACAAGATAAAAAAAAAACGTAAATAGGGGTAAGATACTATTGGGGGATATTTTGTATTCCAGCACTTTCATTTGGGGTTATGTGACTTTCACTATATATTTGTAGTGAGACGTTCATTTTCTGAAATCTGAGAGAGGTGTGAGAACAAGCGGTTGTATCCTATTCTTCATTGATAGTAAAGTAGGTCTCATCTCACCATGAACGTAGGCAGTTTTATCGAACCACGTAAATCTCTGTGTGCATTATGTGATTTTATTTACGATTTCCATTTGTTTTTCTACACCATCTATGAGTGAATTGAGACAGCGATGCGTGGTGGTGACCTGAACATCAATTATCAATACAGTTTGAGTCGTCCATGTTGCAAATATAACACAGAATAGATAGCACTGCTATGTCAAGTGTGTGATGTCCTTACAAATCTGAAGATTGCACAAGAAAGTAACCTCAGGGACCCATATAATGTTTCTTAGCATCTAACTCTTTAGCCCATGACAGGCTTCTTCACTAATTACTTGGGCTACAAAAGTTTACAATACTAAAGCCGAAATATAAAAGATTGGATCTAGGTTGGATTCTTCACACGTCACACACAAATGATTATGTATGAAGTTGTGGGTTTTCTTCGCCCTAGGCTTGGGCTTGGGTGGGTTTAAAATTACTTAAAAGCCTTAACCTAAGCCCAACTCAACCATTGGTTTTCTTTATTCATCCCAGCCCAAGGCTATTGAGCCCATGAAACGACATGTCTCCCAAATTCCATCGGAAAAAAAACACACAATACAATCAATGAGATTTATTTTTATTTTTTTTGCATTACATGTCCCACAAAAGTTACAATTAGCACAAACCTTATAGAGATTACAAATTCTACTCTATAGGCTCTACCACGATCCTCATTATCAATATTACGTACAAGAATTTTTTTCTTTCGTGTCTTCAATCCTATCACTTTTATTTTTTTTGCATTACATGTCCCACAAAAGTTACAATTAGCACAAACCTCATAGAGATTACAAATTCTACTCTATAGGCTCTACCACGATCCTCATTATCAATATTACGTACAAGAATTTTTTTCTTTCGTGTCTTCAATCCTATCACATGAGCAAGCTGGATTGCTTAAATGGCAGAAAACTATTACAATTTTCTTCCCTCATCTTCTTTCGTTCCTCTTCTTATTCTTTAATCTTCAAACCAATCCCTATAATCCTTCATATTTTTCCTTTCATCCTCCAATATTCCTATGGAGATATTCCTATTGAGTCTCTCTCTCTCTCTAGGAGAACAGATCTCTGTGGGGGAGCGTGTGTGCAGGCCAATGAGAGCACACTTAGAAACATCAATAGGGCAGATATTTCTATCTTTCACAGGGACAGTGCGGCACTGTGATCATTTATTTTGCCCCCCTCTGTGTTTGGGGGCGAGGGCCACGCTTCCCATTAGAGTTATTTTTCCCCTAAGATTATCATAAAATAATTATTTTGTCATGTATTTTTCCTTTTGAAATATGGGATTTTCTTATTGAGACCCATAAGGTGTAAATAGAGTTGTAACCTCAACAGCTCAACTTATAGAATCAAACTCAACCTCAACTTATAAAATCTCTCTCCCATTCCTTTTGAGTACAGGGAGGATTTACTATTTTTTTCCTTTTAAAATGATGCAAATTATATTTCAATGAGGGTAATAATGTCATTCACATGTATAACTGAAAAAATATGCGTGATACTGACATAAAGATATCATTTCCAAATTATTTATGAAAACCCTTTAATACCCTTATCTTAAAGAATTTTTAGAAATAAAACAAAGGACAATTAAAAGAAAAATGTGTCAAATTCTTAATACACCTATAAATCTTCTTCTCAAAACCCTGTCGAAGTAGTTGTGCCTTCTCCCTTCAAACCTCCCCAAGTCTCAAGATTCAGACATCTTAATTATGGCGATCCGAGGAGGTTCGAATCTTACAGTCTGGACACTCATCTTTGAAGAACAAATCAACGCAAAATATCATGATTTTTTTTTTAAAGCTACTATATTTGAAGAACGATTTCATGGTTGCAAATTTCAGGGACACACTATTAATATTTGGTCACTCCTAAGGATTCCTTGTTTATTTCAAATGTGTTTACAATATCTACCCTCCAAATGGCTCAAATAGGTTATTTTTGTAGAGAATTTTATTTAGTCTAGGGTTCATTTCAAGTAATTGTGGTCAATTACATAAGTCCTATTAAAAAATTATAGTGTTAGACATTGCAAGCTTGGCGTAGGATTTTTGTAAGAAATGAGTTTTTTTTTTTTTTTTTTTTCAGAATTATAGAACACGAACACAATTGCACGATTCCATCAATAGGGGTTGGGAGGCGGGAAGGGTGGCCCAAATCCCTACCCAAAGTTTAGGAGGCTAAGCACAGACGGAGCCCAACAGAACCTTTGGTTTGGGATTGTTGAGCCCAAGCCCAAACCAACACATAATTACTTAATCTCATAGCCAGTGTGACACACGAATTTTAATCCTCTTCAATTTCCTAAAATGTGCAGTGCGGCTGTTCATAGTGAAGATGTTGACATTTGTCAGATCGGACATCCAATGGTCTGAGTTGCCAGGTTTCAACATCTCCACTCCCAACTGTGGCACTGGATACTTTTAGGCCTCATTTTTTTTAGCGGAATAGTTTGCAAGGGGTGGGAAAGTTGTAAACTGCTGACACGACATTGCAACAATCCCACCCCAGGCTGTTTGTTTGCAAGGGGGTGGGAAAATTGTGGTAAATTGCAACAATCCCACCCCAGGCTATTTGTTTGCAAGGGGGTGGGAAAATTGTGGTAAAATGCTGATATGGCATTGCAACAATCCCACCCCAGGCTGTTTATTTCCAAAGGGGTGGGAATGTTGAGATAAGGGAGGGAACATAATCTGCTGACATGACATTCCAAATCCCATAATTTTGCCATCCCTTGGCTTTATTTACAAAGTCCCATGAAATACGTAGAATTTTGTAAATTTCCCAAGGAATGCTACCCTCCGCCAGTAATCCCACAACTCTCCCACCCCCATAAACTCCTTTAAGCAAACAGGGCCTTAGGAAATTAGAGAGGATTATTTCAGACTTATGAGTTTTAGATTACTAAAAGCCTTCATCTTAGGATCCTGATCCTCCTCTCCAACTACTTAGCCAAAGTCAACCATGGGTTGTCTGTTTTTCATATCAAAATCTCCTAAACTATCTCTTACCCTATATTTTGTCATAGATCCAAATTAAAATTAATAAAATCTGTCTCCTCTTCTATATATATATCATTCTCTTGTCCCACCCTCACTTCACACACCCCTACTACCTCCAACATGAATTCTGAGGGGATCTGTAGCTGCTGCTTCTTTTGATGCAAGCATCCCCAATTAAGTTTCAAAGATTGGATATCTTTACGTCCATCACCATCTACATCTCGGCATAGTGAAGACCGGATCCATCCATATTCAAGTATTCGATGGTTGGCTTTATACCCTATACCGATACCGAGATGTAGATGGTGATGTACGTGAAGATGCACGCAATCATCATCCTACAAAAATGTATGACCAGAGCAGATCAGAGAGATTCCCGGGAGGACATGGGAGATATTACTTAAAGGTGAGAAGAAGGGCAGAGGAATTTCTAAGAGTAAAGAAGAAGCTGATATTAATCATTCTTGATCCTTCTTCCCATTTTTCAACCTGTTTTTGTTTTGTTTTTTTTTTTTTTTTCTCTTTTTTTCTGTATGTGGGTTTATGTTTTTCCCTTTCCAATTCCATTTTTTAAGGTTCCAAAGGTAATTCCATTTTTTAATCATCGAAATGTGTTTTTCTCCTTCCATGTGTTCTACTTGTTGAATTATAAATAAATAATCCCCCTTTCCCCTCACTAAGTGGGATCGACATCCTCTCCAACGCACATCGTGCAGCTGATGGGCTTCGATCCACACCACCACATGTATCTAGGTGCAATGGTGTGTGGATCAAGACCTCCTCAGTTGGCCATTGTCCTGCACAGGAGAAAATCTCAAACCCACTAAGAGGGGTTGAGGGTTTTAGTACAAAAAAAGAACAATAATAATTCCTGATTGATTGATTGGGATTCAATGGAAGCCAATCTTGTGTCCCAATCCGGATTTTAAAACCTTGCTAGTTTGCATGGGATTTTAAGTTATTATTTATTTATTATTTGTTAGATCAAAATCCATAGATCACAAACACAATCGCTGATCAATATTTCCACATCCACAAACCGTCTACGAAATATTCCTATATATCTCCGTGCACATTCCTATTTGAGTTTGTTACGTTCTCTCTCTCTCTCTCTCTCTCTTTTACCAATCCACTGGAAATCTGGAATGATCCAATTCCAAGGGTAAATACATTTAAATTAAAACAAAAAAAAAAAAACAAAATGGGTAAATCCTTCATATTCTGAAATTACGAACCATGACCCCGACAGAAAACTTGATCGACAAGAAAGGACATCCCAATTTCTCAGGAAAGGAACTAGGATGTTAGTTGACATTACTTAACTAACCCTAAAGTAGAATAACACGGCATAGCTAAATTCTAGTCGGTGATTTCGGTCTATAAAATCTAGGACTAAATTACAAACAAAGACCCCATTCTATTGTTCACCACCTACAACGTTCCATGTAAGGGTGTCAATCAGTGCAGTTATTCGGTTCTGGTATAATATAATTTACATTTTGATAAGGTAAAATCAAAATCGAACCGGATAGAGGAATTAGTCAAAATTTAAATCATTTTATATACGGTTCAATTTTACCAGTTTCTATTAGATTTTCGTTATCCGATTCACAATCGATTTACTTGTAGTTTGTGTAGTATCGATTTTAGGAAACAATAATGAAGACAACTTCAGTTTTCTGTTTTTTTGGTAAATGACAACCGTAGTTTTCAAAGCCTTTATATTCACATGTTTCCCCATTTATCCCCGATCTCTGTCACTTGTCCTTTTCTTTTTCTATTCTTTGTTTTTCAATTTTTTTTCTTCTCCATTCTCACATGGTAAACAAACTATTTCTTCTATTAGAAAGTAGGATTTTATTAAGACATTTTTACATCGTTCCTAATTTTCAATTCATGCTTGAACAAATATAAATATAGTAATCCATGACATTTTTTTTATTTTATGTTTCAAGTATGATGTAATAATTATATTTATTTAATTAATTATTATGTTATTAATTAATCCAATTGAAATATGTGTGAATATTCGAGTAAGAGTTATTGGTTTCTCTTTCGGTTTTCTGGTTTCTTATTTGGTTTAAAACCGCGATTTTGCGGTGCAAATCAAAATCGATCCGAAAAAAAAATCTATAAAATCAAAACCGAATCATTAATTCCATGATCATAAACGGTCAGTTCCAATTGCATTTTGACACTCTTAATACCATGTTTCAAGGGTATCTTCGGTTACCTTCTGTCTCTCCCCAAAAATATCTTATTAATATCCTTAAAATCTTTGGTTTCTTACTAAGCAAGTTAAACTTCTCATCTATGCTCAAATCCTAACTTCGGTTAATTACCTTCTCTCTCTCTCTCTCTCTCTCTCACAGCCCTAAAATTTCTTATCAATGTCTCCTAAAACTTCTTTCTTACCTTAGATTTTATCATAAATCAAAGGGAATAGAGAATTATCATAAAATATTTCTTTCATACCTGAATTCTGAGGGGATCTGCTGCCAGTGCTTTATTTGATGCAAACCTTCCCAAGTTTCCTGATTTGAAATCTTTACGTCCATGACCATCTACACAGGGGAAAAAGTTTCCTTGTAATTTATTTTTTATTTTTTATTGAACCCTTTTGTTAGAAGTCTAGTTTTGTAATGCTCAATTTCACCTTTAGAATCCTGTTTGGTCTTGAAAATCCATTTGCAACCAATCACTTTGCATTTCTTTAGTAATTCAACCAAATCCCATACACCATTAACACTCATAGAGTTCAATTAATTTTGCATGCCAATCCTCATTTCTTAAGAATTTAAACCACTAACAGCCTGATCAAAAGTAACCAGATCAAAATCTTCACAGAGAAGTTTATTTACTCTAACCTTCATCTCAATTAATTGGGATCAATTACATGAATCCTATTGAAAAATTATAGTGTTAAAACATTGCATATTAATCATTCTTGATCCTTCTTCCCATTTTTCAACCTGTTTTTGTTTTTTTTTTTTTTTTTTATCTTTTTTTTTTCTGTATGTGGGTTTATGTTTTTCCCTTTCCAATTCCATTTTTTAAGGTTCCAAAGGTAATTCTATTTTTTTTATCATGGAAATGTGTTATTCTCCTTCCATGTGTTCTACTTGTTGAATTATAAATAAATAATCCCCCTTTCCCCTCACTGAGAGGGGTTGAGGGTTTTAGTACCAAAAAAAAAACAATAATAATTCCTGATTGATTAGGATTCAATGGAGGCCAATCTTGTGTCCCAATCCGGATTTTAAAACCTTGCCAGCTTGGCATGGGATTTTGAGTTATTTTATTATTTATTTATTATTTGTTAGATCAAAATCCCATAGATCACCAACACAATCGCTGGTCAATATTTCGATCTACATCCACAAACCGTCTACGAAATATTCCTATATATCCGTGCTCTTATTTGTGTTTGTTACGTTCTCTCTCTCTCTCTCTCTCTTACCAATCCACTGGAATAATCCAATTCCAATTCGAAGGGTAAATACATTATTTTTTTTTTAAAAAAAAAAACCCTAATATTAAAAATAAAAAATAATAAAAAATGAAAACATGGTAAATCCTTCGGATTCAACCCGATTCAAGGGGATACCAAGACCAACCCCAAGATCGATAGGGGTTGGGCAGGCGGCAAGGGTTCCCCAAATCCCTTACGCAAAGTTTAGGAGGCCAAGCACGGACGCAGCCCAACAGAACCTTGGGTTTGGAATTGTTGGGTCGAAGCTCAAACCAACCACAATTACTTAAGCCCATAGCCCGCAAGAGACACACACACTCACTGACACACTAATAGTTTTAGATTAGCAATTCAACCATGGGTTTTCTTTGTTTTCTCTGTTTTTTCATATCAGCCCAACCCAACCCAACCCAATGTTAAAAAATAATAAATAAAAAATGGGGCTCACCTCCAGTAAAGCCGCCCAGGTGCCAAGAGTATGTATACAGCATTAGAGTAGATAGTAAATAAAAGAGAGAGAGATATGGGATTGTTGATTGCAAAAACAATATATATATGGGAGCCCGGATGGATCCTCTCCTCTCCAATGACATTTTTGAACAACCAGCTGAGTCGATCTCACACCATCCATGGGGTTGTGGGGACCACCTGGATGGCGGGAGTTCGACTCTGGTGGTGCAAACATGGATGGCATTGCGGAATTGTGGCATTGGGTTGACATCATAGGATTATACAAAATTGTGCTCGTCATCTTATTAAAATATTAAACATTTCCATATTGATCGATAAAACTCCTCAAGTCATGTGTGATACCCTCTCCTTTCTATCCGAAGGCCGCGGTAAAGAAATTCTCCAAACAATTGAAGGGAGAGAGAGAGAGAGATATGGACTATGGCACCTTACATATAGTATCTTATGGGGCTGTATTAGGGTCGGGTTGGGTTGGGCCTTTTAAAACCCCAGACCAATCTTGAGTTCCCTTAGCTGGGCCCAGGCCCTACCCGACCCGAACATGACTCAGTACCTGGAAAATCCAACCGCAACCCACCCCTCATGGTTGGGCCGGGCTGACCTGGATTGGCCCTAATCATGACGTGGGAGAAGGGAGAGATGCATGGATTGGACTGAGTTGGGCTGCGTTATTGTATAACAAAATATGTGACATTTAAAGTTTCTGCTATATATAGAATATCAATTGTTGAGGTTTTCGTGTCTTGACTTCTGATGTTGGACTGTTGTGTGGGTATTTCGGTAAATTTCTTGTATAGAATTTTCGCTAAAATTCTATAGCGAGAGTTCTTTCTCAGTATTGAGAAATCTGAGAGAGGTGTGAGGAACGAGCGACTGTAACCCATTCTCCATTGATAGTGAACCAGATCTCATCTCACTGTGGACGTAGGCAACTTGACCGAACCACATAAATCTTTGTGCGCATTGTGGACGTAGGCAACCTGGCCGAACCACGTAAATCTTTGTGCACATTGTGTGATTGTGTTTGCGATTTCCATTATTCTCTGCATCGTGTTAGGTTTCACAATCAATATATTTTTTTTTATAGATAGGCCGCCCAACGAGATTTGAATAGTATATTAATAGCACGAGACCTCAACCCTAGTCCAACCCGACTTGACCCTGATTTAGGGCCAGAAATTTCTAACCCTAACCCACCCTCAAGGTCAGATATTTCAGCCTAGGCCCTATTTGGGCTCAGGGCAAGTCAAGGCGGGTTCGCGCTGACAGGAACAAACTTGCACCCCTAGTACTACTACTATCTTACATAGATGCATCCCAATATGATGCCACACGAAAAAAGTCCAGGCACTGCTTCGTGAGACCACCAAACTTCTTTCAACTCCAACTCAATCTTCATGGCCTTGGAAACTCTTAACATATTTTTTTGCAGATTTCTATCAGAACCACACCGACTCTTTATCGAGCTCTCCGAAATGATCTGATGTGATCCATAAAGCCATGTTAAATAAAGCTTCGTTTGTGTATAAACTATGTAACAATTTGCCATCTTAATATATATTTTTCTTCTTTCGCATTAAAAAAAATATATGTGATGCCACGTGTTTGCCATGTCGTGGTTACTATACCCGCTATAGCAGAGAAGAGAGACATGTAAAAGATCTTAATTTAGAATAGGAATCGAAAACTATCGTTTAATAACTGAACCCGAAAATTCTCATTTAAAAAAAATAACAATGAACCCAAAAAGTCAGTTTTGTTCTTTAGAAAAATGGAATCTATTTTGGTTTTGGTTAGATTTCAGTTTTAGAGTTACAATGTCGGTTTAAATCAAAGCGATCCTAACTGGACCAAGTAAACTGACACTAATCGAATTAAACCACAACGAACCAAATTAAACCAAACTAAACGGAAGAAACCAAATAAAACCGAATCGATTCAGTTTTATTTTAATTTGAATTTATAATTTATTCTGTTTCAATTTGTACATATTATTTTTATATCTTGAACCCAGCCTAAAACAAAACCAAAGTTATTTTAACCCTTACAGTCAAGTCTCCCATGGCCATGAGAGAGAGCGAGAGAAGTTCAAGGTGGACATCTCACGGTCAGTTCCTCTCAATGGCTGGAACGGAAAAGGACAGCTCATCCTTTCCAATTCAATATGACCCACCGCTAGTGCGATCAATGGATCTAATTTTTTTTTTGTTTTGTTTTGGAGGAAAGGAGCTTTGTATTAGAATAAGGGGGAGTTTACAAATGATAGTAGGTCTTCTCAGCTGCATCTTCCCTTATAAGGAGAGAGAGAGAAGAGCTGGAAGACTGTTAGGACATAAGTGAACCTCTTGGCAGGAGTCTAGAAAGCCTGCCAAGAAGTTGGCACAGGAGTTGATTCTCTTGGCAGGATCTAATTTTGTTTTGTCTTTATAAAATCTCATTAATTAGTGGAAGTTATTAAACTAAACACGTTTGGGAATCATATGGTAGACTTTTAAAATAAAAACTGCTTTTGGTTGGGTTCTTAAAATATTTTATTGACAATTGCATTCCAAGATTGCGACCGGATTTGGTATGATTTCTAATTCAATTTCGTGAGATGATTTCAATTTTGGAAATTGTTTGGTTTAATTTTTGCATCTTATTTCAGCGAAATAGAAATCAAATGGAATAGAAATTCTAAAATAGTTGAGGAGTTGTTTCAGAGTTTTCTACATTTCATTTCACTCTTGTACTTTAATGAGTACATGGTTAATTTGATGGGTAAAGTAATACTTTTATGTAAAAATAAAACACTATCCTATTCTTTTTTTCCTAATGGTCGCACCACAACCACCACCCCATTGGCACCGCAACCACTCCACCACCACCACTGCCACCCTTCCCAAAGAAATATAGAGAATCTATTCTCATTAATTGAACTACCAAATGGAATTTTTTTTTTTTTTTTAATTCTTGAAATATTTCATATTGATATAACTAAGGCCTGGTTTGATATGATTTTTATTTCAATTTCAAGGGGTGATTTCTATTTCTGAAATTGTTTGGTTTGATTTTTGCACCTTATTTCAATGAAATAGAAATCAAGTTGAATAGAAATTCTGAAATAACTGAGGAGCTATTTCAGAATTTCTATTTCATGGGCAAAATAGTAATTTCATGTTAAAAATAAAAAACCACCCTTCTTCTCCTAATGATCGCACCACCACCACCAGTACTACCCTGTTACCACCACCACTACTACCCCGCTACCACCACCACCACCACTACTACTCCACTACCACCACCACTACCACTACCCTGCCATCACCACCACCGCCACCGCCACCGCCACCACCATTGCCATTGCCACCACCACCGCCACTACTTCCACAACCACCGCCACTACTTCCACAACCACCACCACCACCACCATCACCACTGCTACCCCTTCACCACAACCACTACTTCCATGTCACCACTACCCTGCCTCCACCGCTACTACCCCGCCACCACCACCACCATCCTTCCCACAGAAATATAGAGAATCTATTCTCAGAATTTAAACTATCAAATGGATTTTTTTTAATCTTGAAATATTTCATATTGATACAACCAAAACAATTTCAATTTTTTTACCAAAAATCTATTTGTTGACTATTTCAAGAAATCAATCCAAAATTGAAATAGAAATCATACCAAATTAGGCCTAAAACAATTTCAATTTCTTGACCAACAATCTATATATTGACTATTTCGTAAAATAAATCCAAAATTAAAATAGAAATCATATTAAATCTGTCCGCAAGCATCCCAAACGTAACAGGAGAATCTAACATGTGAATCAGTACCATTAGGAGGGTGTAATACGTCACTAAGAGTCGAGTTACGAGTCTACCATTAAGGGTGAGTAAAACATCACTAAGAGTCGACATGTGAGCGTTATTTATTTTCAGGTTATGTCTTTTGTAGGGATATCCTTTTGTGCAACTAAGAATAATTTAAAGGGATGCCCTTTAAGATCAGAACACATAACATGATCTTGATCGTTGATTTGTAATATCTTAAATAAGGTTTTTATATTTAAAGAAATGCTTGGTTGAATCCCAAGTTATTGCACTACAATTATTCTCAACACAGTTTTCTTAGAATTGAGAATGAGAAACATTGAGAGAGGAAAAGAGAGCTTTCATCTTCCTCAAGTTATAGTTTCTGCCATTGGAGTTTGAGCAAATTCTTCAGATATCGTGGTTTTGTGTTAATTTTTTTGGAAGAACATACCATTAGTGTGTTCTAGGTAACCTATTGTTCTCAGTGGTTAGATTCGTTATCACATGTGTTCATTGAGATCCTTGGCAATAAAAAATTAATTAAATAAAAAAATTGAAAAAAAAAACAAAAAAAATAAATGTAATAAAAAATGGGAGAAAGAAGAAGCGAATGGGTGCTTTGATTTTTTACTATTTTAATGACAAAATAGTTAAATATCGAAGAAGAATGGTAAGTTAAATAGATTAGGAGGTAACTAAGTGAAAAGGAAGAACAATCTAGGTATTTAAAAATATGAGGGTAGTAGGAGATGTAAAAATTTAAAAGCAGGGGAGTATTAGAAAAGAAGTTTAAGGTACGATAGTTTTAATAAATATAGGCCAAGTGTAGGGTAGTGGTAGTAATTCCCCCTGCTTTATATGAGTCAAGAGTCATAGGTCACTAAAGAGTCGACATGTGAGATTATTTATTTTTCTCCTAACTTTGTTTTTTTCTTTCCCTGATTTATTTTGAGTATCTTGAGTCCTTGATTAACTAACTATCCTTGGCTTAATACGTCACTAAGAATCGAGATATACATAAATTAAGAGGCGGCAGCTGAGACTTCTTGGTATCATGATTAACTACCTTTGGCTTAATACGTCACTAAGAATCGAGAGATGAGTCGGCCATTAAGGGCGCGCGCGTAATAGGTCATTAAGAGTCTGTTTTTTTTTTTTTAGGGGCCGAATGGGTCACTAAGAGTCGACATGTGAGACTGTGAGAGTTATTTATTTTTGTCATAACTTTCTTTTCTCTCCATGATTTATTTTTGTTATCTTCTACCTGTTTTTTTGATAATGTTATTATTATCTTCTACAAAAAAAAAAAAAGATTTATTTTTATTATCTTGATTAACTAACCTTTAGAAGATATTGTTAAAGCAAATAAACCTATTGTTATGTAACTTTCCTCAAGGTCCATGTATAATCCAAAAAAAAAAAGGGTTTTTAACAATTATCACCCCAAAATCTTTTGTATTTACTATTACCCTCCCAAAGACTTTGAAACAATTGTTATCCTCCCCTGTTGCAAACTAATAATCAACTGGCCCCACTGTTACAGACTCGTAACGGAGGGGGTTAGTCGTGACAGTGTGCCGTTGTCACTGATTTTTTAAGACCAAAATGCCCTTTTGGGGTGGTAATTGTAAAATACCCCCACCCCATCATCGTCCCTTCTCCTCCTCCTCCTCCTCCTTCTCCTTCTTCTTCTCCTTCTTCTTCTTCCATGGCGTCGGTTGCAGAGAAAACGGTGTAGACTAGGGAATTTTTATCCTCTCAATTACATTGCCCATACTTAACGTCAAGTACATCTAATAGAGGGAGGTGGACCCCACCTAGGGCAATGTGTTTGGGTAGGGTTAGGATAGTCATTTCTGCCTCCTATGTTAGATGTACTTGACGTCAAGTACGGGCAGTGTAATTGAGAGGATAAAGATCCTAGGTAGGGGAAGATTGTACAGTGATAGAAGATCATAAAAATAAAATAAACTAAAGGAGAACAGAATTCATCAGAAAAATTTCCCCTCTTTTTTTTTTTCAAATCTAAGATTAGGTAGCTCATCTTCTCCTTGCCCTGGCAATCTTTATGAAGGGAGAGCGAACCCTTAAATCTTTAAGGCATATGTGTAAATGCTCACTCCTTAACCCCAAAATCACCATCAGAGCACAAGAGCAGAACCCCAAAACCCACCCCTTCATCGCCTTCTGGCAATCCCAAACCAAAGATCCTAACAGTAACAACCCTAAAACTCCGCAGGCCAAATCGGTCTCAGGTTTCCTTCTATTACTCAACAAAATCATCAAACCACAAACACCCAACTAACCCTCCATCTCCTCCTTCCCCATCCCTCAAATCCTCCCCCTTCGAATCCTTTCCAAATCCCAGATCCTCCGCCATTTCCTACTCCAAAAACTTCTCTGATAACAACATCAAGCAGTTCGGGTAAGACTTTCAAATTAGACGCAATGACCGCAATGTATTGGACCGCAGTTTTTGCAGCTCTTTCCCACCCAATCCTTCTTCGATTTCTTCTTGCAGCGAGAATTGGATTCTGGGTTCGCGATGATTGCAGAGTACATAGCCGAACATGATTGAGATCTGAGAAGTCCGAAGTTGTACGAAATAAAGGAGATCGAGTGATTGCACAAGAAAATGTTGTGGCAGATGTGCTTATGAACAGAGACGACGCTGCTCGAACCTTACTCCCATGGTGTGAAAGAAGATCTTCTTTAAAGAGGAGAGACTGGTGTTTGAAATGTATACTCTGCTACTGCATATCGCTTCTGGGTTGATCGAAGAGGAAGAAAGCAGCGAGAAGAGAGGAAAGCTTAAAAGGAGAAAAATGGAAGAAAAAAAAAACACAAAGAAGTTCTTCCTCCGATTTGCTGCAACAAGTGAAGTGAAGAGGAAGTGAAGACGATGAAGTGCAGGTGAAGTGAAGAGGAAGTGAAGAAAATAAACCTTTGAAGTTTATTTCGTTTTGACATAAGGGTATTTTGATCCTAAAAAATCCATGACAACGGCACACTCTCACGACTAACCCCTTCCGATACGGGTATGTAACGATAGGAGTCAGTTGGTTATTAGTATGCAATAGGGGAGGGTAACAGTTGTTTCAAAGTTTTTTTTTTTTTTTTTTTTTTTTGGGTGGGGGGTCATTGTAAATACGAAAGATTTTGGGGGTGATAATTGTAAAAAACGCAAAAAAAAAAAATTAAAAACTAATCGAAATCAGAATTTAAAGGTCATCTATTATATTCTATACTGGATTAAATTTTTATTTTATTTTTTTTGGTGGAATACTGAATTAATTAGCTATATAATGAACCGGCATGGAGGTTTTGTTTCATAAGTTGGGATCTGTTAATTCTGTTCAATAAATGAGTTTATGTATAGAAGCTTTGCCTCGATCCGCTCTTTCTAATTGAATTAGTATAGGTTGTAAATGGAATAGCTAGCTATCTTAATTACTTTTATTTATTAATTATGATCTAATCTCTAAATGTATTCTCTTTCATGTACGTCTTCTGTGTGCATATCGTGTAGCATTAATAGTAGAAGCTAAACACTCTATTCCTCCTACAGCAGGAGCAGGAGCAGGAGCAGGACAAGTGCCTGCTGCAGGTCCCCCGTCTCCCTTCCAAGTCTTCATAAACCACCGAGGGTTGGACACAGAGCGCAACGTCGCCACCTTGCTTTACGATCGTTTCACTCATCAAAACCTCAATCCCTTCTTGGAATACAAGAGCATGAAACCAGGAGACAAGCTGGAGGAGGTCATCGAAACTGCTATACCGGACTGTAAGGTTGGGGTGCCCATCTTCTCTCCAAATTACTGCAATTCTGAAAACTGTCTCCATGAATTGGCTCTGATGATGATGGAATGCGAGAAGAAAAAGAAGGTCATTCCCATCTTCTATGATCTCAACCCCTCTGATCTTGTGCTTGTGGATGATGGAAGCTTTCCGGCCAACAAGCTGCATAGGTTTAGCTTGGCGCTTCAGCTGGCTAAGGGCAGGGTGGGCATTTCCTTTGATCCGCGCAACGGGTAAGACCCAATTACTGAAGTCTTTTAATAATTTTTTGGTAGAATGTTGTCTGTTTCTGTTTCTGTAAGGCTTTGTTTGTCATATGGAAAAGCAATTCTTATATGAATCTGTTTCTGTAAGTTGATTTCTCACTCCTTCTCAACTCTCTCGCTCTCTCTCTCTCCCTACAATTTCTGTGGCGTCTCATTTTTGCCCCTTTTTTTTGAATTAACAAATAGGGAAGCAGTTTTCTATACAGGAGTGTGGGCGACGCCAGCACTCCCATGTGTCTATCTCTCTCCTCCTTAAAATAAGGGGGTAGAGGTGTCTTTTCACATTGAGAGGAGAGATATAGACTCATGGGAGTGCTAGCTTAGGCCACACTTCCGGACAGAAAACTTTTTCCCTAATAAATATTAATTGCGAGATGACACCGTAAGTAGGTCGGAAACTTGTTTCTGATAAAAATTTGGGAAAAAGATCCCTACTTGGTGGTGTTCTCTACGCTCTCTCACAGGGGCACCGTGAGATGATACCTCTGCTCCCTGGGTAGATACCCAGGCGTGCTCACCCATTGGTCCAGGCGCTTTGTGTAGAAACCATGCATGCAACCAAGTAGAGATCTCTTGCGCTAATTTTTTTTAGTAAATTTGATCAATAAAGTGATTCAATTTTTCAAGTTTAAAACTATGATTTCTTTGAGTTTTGAACCATTTTGACGTTTGGATCTCCAATAGTCTTCCAGGGATTGGTCGGATCTACTAAAAAGAGCTTCGGATAGCGTGATGGAAATCTTGAAGGAATTAGAGGAAGAAGAAAAAAATTACCAACATCAATAGAAACAAATTTATTATTATTAACAGCAGCTACATATCGCAGTTGGTGAGTTGTGCAGTGCTTCGTGCCCATGCTCACCAGGAGGTCTTGAGTTCAAGAGTCTTAGCTGTTACCTCCCACCCCTTCTCTTAAAGAAATATATATATATATATATGTTGTTGTTATTGTTATTATGATGATGATGATGTTATATAATGTGTTTTCATAGTCTTCGAATGTTGATTTTTTTCTTGTCTTTTTAATTAATGAAGTTTTATATTGACGACCTTGAAGGTGTTAAATAATTTGTAATTTTATTTTTATGTTCTTTTAATATAGCACATTTTTTTCAATGACGACAAATTCTGTCATTTCATATATGTATTAAAAAAATATGTAAGACAATTACAACTTTTGATAATGATAAATTCATACATACTTTGTGAATAATTTTTGAAAAACCTCTTCTCACCGTCTCTACAGACTTTAAAAAAAACTTTTGAAAATAAGACATAGGACTATTAAGAGGGTAACAATGAAACACCACAGCAATTGGGAGTGCCGAAGCCCAAACCAACCCATAATTACTTTAAGCCCATAGCCAGCAAGAGACACACAGTCACTGACACACTAATAGTTTTAGATTACTGAAAACCTTAATCTTAGCCCAATACAACCATGGGTTTTCTTTGTTTTTTTTTTTTGTTGTTTTTTTTCACACCTGCCCAACCCAACCCAATGTTAAAAAATAATAAATAAAAAGTCGGACTGACCTCCAGTAAAGCGGGCCAGGTGCTCATCCCAATCTACCTAGGATCTGGGGAACTGGGGAATTGGGTCTGGCAAGGAATCGGGAGAGATAAGCTTCGAGTTGGGCTTATGTTCATGCACGTGAACGGCTCCCAGCGGTTCAGTTAGAATCCATTCCAAATGGGTCCCACATAATAGATTCCATTTGAACAGTTGGGAGCTATTCTCGTACGCTCACGTACGTGAACATGAGCTGGCTCATAATTTTCCATCGACCAAGAAAAAAAACAGTACTCCTAAACTCCAAAAGCCGATGCAATCATATTATTTTTATTTTATTTCCTTTACATGTTTCCCAAAAGTTATTTACAATTAGAACCCAAAACCTGAAAAAGATTACAATTTATCTTCTGTGGCATGTCTTGTGACTAAAGGAAGAAATATCAGTTACAAACAGATTTTCCCATTCCTAAAATCTTTTCTCTTACTGACGATGTCTTCAATGTGTTTCTGAATATAATATAAAGATGACAACTACGGCTATGTTAGGTTGCAAGGGAAATCACAGGGGTAGTAGATGTAAATTTATCTTACGTAAAAACACTTCCACTAAGCGTATTATGGGCATTTAGTTAATATTTGGGCAATGACATCATCATTTAACTATTCTCATTTAACGGTAGGGATACGTTTGTAAGAATCTTTCAAAATACAGGGGAGATTTATGAAAAAGATGAAATTTCAAGGGTGGTAGACGTAATTGTTTGAAACCACAAAGGTAGTAAACATAAATTTCCTTTTTCAAAATTATAGAACACGAACACATTTGCATGATTCCATCAATAGGAGTTGGGCAGGCGGGAAGGGTGGCCCAAATCCCTACCCAAAGTTTTAGTAGGCTAAGCACAGACGGAGCCCAACAGAACCTTGGGCATGTTGAGCCCAAGCCCAAACCAACCACAGTTACTCCATCCCATAGCCAGCGTGACTCACACACAGACACCCACACGTTATAGTTTTAGATTAATCTTAGCCCAAGGGAACCATGGATTTTCTGTTTTGCATAACAATATCTCCTCAAATCTCTCTTACCCTAATATAGTTTTAAATTACTGCAGCCTTAATCTTAGCCCAAGTCAACCATGGGGTTTTCTTTTCTTTTTTCATATCGATCAATATCTCTTAAAATCTCTCTGACCCTAATATTTTGTCATAAATCCAAATTAAGATTACCATAACTTATAAAATCTCTCTTTCTATAAATATCATTCATTCTCTCGTCCCACTCTCAAGTCACACACACACACACCCCACCAAACGATGACCGATCGTCGATCTAGTCCTACATGAATTCTGAGGGGATGTAGCTGCTACTGCTTCTTTTGATGCAAACCTCCTCCCTCCCAAAGTTTCAAGATTGGACATCTTTACGTCCATCACCATCTACATCTCGGTATGGTATAGTGAGGACTGGGATCCATATTCAAGGGAGGGATATGTATCATTGGCCTTCCTTACGCTATAGAGATGTAGAAGGTGATGTACGTGAAGATTGCACGCAATCATCATCCTACAAAAGTATGAACAGAGCAGATCAGAGAGATTCCGGGAGAGGACATTGAAAATTACTGAAAAGGTGAGAACGGCAGAGGAATCTGATCATTCTTGATATTACTTCCCATTTTTTAACCCCTTTTTTTTTTTATTTTTTTTTTATTTTTTATTATGTCTCTAGCTACTTTTCCTCATATATTTGATGGCCAAAGATTTTAATAGGAGTGCAGAAGATGAAGGGGGCAGAGTAACTGATGAATGAATGAAGAAGATGTATATCTTCGATCAACAGTTCCAAATTAATTGATTTCTACCCTAAGAGAATCTGTCATTCTTCTAAGAATTGAAAGTTGAACAATACTAAAAAAAACTTAATTGTGGTTGCGAATCTCTGCTGATTAGGTGATCGATATTGCTTGAGGTAATGATAACTCAATTAATATTACACGGATTTATCCATATAATAAATATATGGCCATTCAATCAATCAAGCCTTAATTTAGATGAAAATGAATCTAATTGCACTACTTCTGTAATCCTGAGAAAACTTGATCAATAAGAAAGACATCCCCCCAATTTCTCAGGCGAATTAAGGAACTGGGAATCTGGGTGGGATGTTAGTTGACATTACTTAACTACCCCTAAAGTAGTTGCTAAATTCTAGTCTGTGATTTCGTTCTATAAAGTCTAGGACTAAATTACAAAAAATGACCTCATCATATCTATCGTTCACCTACAACATTCCATGTTAAATTCAAGGGTATCTTCGGTTGGTTACCTTCTTCAATTCTGTCTCTCCCCTAAAAATATCTTATTAATATTCTTAAAATCTTTTGTTTCTTATTATTTACTGACCAAGATAATCTTCTCATCTATGTTTAGATCCTATCCAATTTGGCTCTCCTTTAGCTGTGGTGGGAGCTGGAGGGTCCGGCCCAGCAAAACAAGTCGGGGAGGGTGTTTGGTAACCTCAAAGAGTCAGGGTTCAATGAATCCTAAACCTCTATTTCTACTTCACTTCAATATGGCTGTATTTTCCAACTGCGTCTTTCACAGCCCAGTCTAGCCCATCCCAATTTCATTTTGATCCAAGTCTAATAATTCCAAATTTTAACCTCTCGTAGCCCTTGTCCTTACCAAAAGCTTAGGCGGCTAACCACAGCCCAGCCCAGCCCAGCACCGGCTTGGGTTTGGCATTGTTTAATGGAAGCCCAAACCAATGGAAATTACTTAAAAGCCTATAGGCAGGTAGGGTTTTCTGAGGTTTGGGAAGTAATTTATTATTTTCATATATATAACCCTAAATTAATAAACCTCTCTACCACCGTTGGCATGTGTAGTTGGGGAGTCTGGATCCTCTACTTCCACCTGCCCGTACTTCCATGTGCGCCCTACACACAACGGATGCGCAAAGACCTGAGCGCCTTGCCCGAGCGGGGGTAAGGCGGTCTTTGCGCAACCCATTGTGTGTAGGGCCCCACTCGGGCAAGGCGCTCGGGTCTTTGCATGCCCCGTTGTGTGTAGGGCGCACATGGAAGTAAGGGCAGGCGGAAGTAGAGGATGTGGATATGTAGTTGGGCTTTTTCTTCCCGCTTGAGTGAGCTTAGGCGCATTTCAGGTTACTAAAGGCAGTGAGCCATGCCATTACAAGGTTGCACAAGTAGCAGAGGGGACGGCCTCCTCCCCTGCAAAGATTTTGGCCCCCATGACCACTTCTATGGCTTTCTCCTAGCCCAAACTAATTTCTTATTAACGTTGTCTTCAATATTCACATCTTTGTTCAGATCCTATCTTCGGTCAATCACTCTTTCTCTCTCTCTCTCTCTCTCTCTCACACCTCCCACCTAAAGGTGTCAATCTGTTCGGTTTTGGTTATTCAATTTGGTCCCAGAGAATGTTGTTGTGATCCAGAACTAAACCGAGAATCGTGTTAGTTCTGAAATTCGATATTCAAACCAAAACTGCACGGTTTCGGTTCCAAAATTCAATTATATTAGGTTTATACACTGTTCAATTTAGATTCTTCTACTAAGTCCATATACTATAATATGCATACTATATTATTGTAGTGTAGTATAATAGTATTATAAAATCTAATACTATCATTAGTAATATATACTATAACATATTAGTATTAGTATGTATTATTATACTATAATATATTAGTATTATAATAGAATAATATACTATTTTATTATTATTTTTTTGTAAGGAGAATAACATACTATAATATGCTACTATCTAAATTCGGTTTGGTTTTGATTCTAGAATTCAGTTCCTATGCTTGATCCGAAACTGAATTGAGAACCGAATCGATTATGAAATCTAGCTAATACTCAAATCTAATTGAATTTTATTCGATTTAGCTTATCCAGTTTGGTTTCGGTTTTCGATTTTTTATTTTGGTTCTAATTTAACACCCTTCCACCCCACCCCAAGTCGTAATTTTCTTATTAATATTTAATATGATATTAGTTCTTAAAAATTTATCAAATGTTGGATCGGATACGGATATCATTTGATAAATAGATTTAGATTAAGATAGTAATAAATCCGAGCTGAATCCGATCCGTTTACATCCCTCGCCATGCCAATGGACTCAACTCCTACGAAGGGCGCCAAAAAATGGAATCGCTTTCTCCACTCAACATAGCCCTCTAAGTCAACCTTAAGCAAAGCAGCAGACGATTATTTTGAAAAGGTTGATGGAAGGGGGCCACTTAATTTAAATCATTGTTAATTAATAGTTCATGTAGCTGCCGATTTTTATTTAATTGTTAATGGAACCGTAATTTATATGTCCCAATTCCCAAGCTTATAGTAGCGTGGTAACAATTAAGGGAAAGTTTTTCTACACGGGTGGGGTGATTGATGGGTATGAAGAAAAAAGCCAAACTAAAGGCTACGGAAAAATACCCCAACTCCAGTAAGCTTTTTTTTCCCGGGGTGATAATGATTCCAGTGCTCCTAGTCTCTCTGTAATTTTCTTAGCAAACCAACACCCTATGATGGTAACAAAACAAAATCAAATCATATTAACACTTACAATTCAATGAATCTAATTATGTTTTGTCGTTATAAAAACTAAAAACGTATGGAATCATATGGTAGACTTTTTAAAATAAAAATTTACTGCATTTGGTTGGCTTTCTTAAAATATATTATTCACAATTGCATTCCAAGATGGTGGCCGGATTTGGTATGATTTCGAATTCAATTTCGGAAATTGTTTGATTTAATTTTTGCATCTTATTTTTGTAAAATAGAAATCAAATGGAATAGAAATTCTAAAATAGTTGAGGAGTTGTTTCAAAATTTTCTATTTCATTTGATTTTACTCTTGCTCTTTAATGAGTTCACGGTTAATTTGATAGGCAAAGTAGTACTTTTATGTAAAAAATTAAAACAACACCCTATTCTTTTTCTCCTAATGGTCACACCACCATACCCCCATTGCCACCGCAACCGCTATCGCCACCTTTCCTAAAGAAATATAGAGAATTTATTCTCATTAATTGAACTTTCAAATGTTTTTTTTTTTTTTTTTTTAATTCTTGAAATATTTCATATTGATAGTTGATACAATTAAAACAATTTCAATTTCTTGACAAAAAATCTATGTATTGACTATTTCATAAAATCAATCCAAAATTAAAATAGAAATCATATCAAATTTGACCGCAAGCGTCCCAAACGTAACAGAAGAGTCTAACATGTGAGTCAACCATTAGGAGAGTGTATAATAATACTTCAATCGACATGTGAGCGTTAATTATTTTCAAGTTACGCCTTTTATAGAGATGTCCTTTTGTGTAATTAAAAATAATTTAAAGAACTGTCCTTTAAGAACATGACATGGTCTTGATTGGTTGATTTGTAATCTCTTAAATAAGGCTTTTATACTTAAGGAGAGACTTGGCTGAAACCCTAATTGTTGTACTACAATCATTCTCAACATAGTTTTCTTAGAGTTGAGAATGAGAAATCTTGAGAGAGAAAAATAAATAGTCTTCATCTTCCTCAAGCTATAGTTTCAATCATTGGAGTTCGAATAATTCTTCAATTATCATGGTTTTGTGTTACTTCTTTTGAAGGAATATGCCATTCGTGCGTTTTAGGTAACCTATTTTTTATAGTGATTACATTTGTTATCCGATGTGTTTATTTAGAACCTTGTCGATCAATAATTTTTGTTATGTGAGTACTAAGTGATTCCATTGGGGATTGACTCTTCATTGCCTACCTTATCAAAAAACAGAGAAAAAAAAATTTCTTCATTGTTTAAAATAAAATTCCATACAGCAACAGTTATTTGTTATTCGGTGGAGAGCCCAAATCCCAAGAGACCATGACAGTTACAATTAGGGCTGCAGCAGGGTCGGGTTGGGCCGGGCTTTATAGAACCCTAGCCCAACCCTAAGTCCCCTTAGCTGAGCCCAGGCCCGACCCAACCCTGACCCGCCCTCAGGGTCGGGTCGGGCCGACCCTGATTGGCCCTGACCATGGGGAGGGAGAAAGAAATGCATGGGCTAGAATGGGCTGGGAAGAACATTATTAATTTTACATAAAATAACAATATAATAAATTATATTATAACATTTATTGTCTTTATATATAATATATTATATAAAAAAATGTGGGTGAAATTTTAAAGTTTTAATGTATAAATTATATCAATATATATTTTATAGTATAATTGAAATCAGGGTCGGGTCAGGCCGGGCCAAGCTTAACTCGAGGCCTCAATCCTAACTCGACCCGACCCTAACTCAGGGTCAGAAATTTTCAGTCCTGACCCGCCCTCAGGACCAAATATCTCAGCCCAGACCCTGTTCAAGCTCAGGGTGAGTTCAGATCGACAGGACCAAACTTGCACCCCTAGTTACAATGGATTTCTATTTTGATCATCTGACAGTGGGTTGATTTTATGAGTATGTTTTCTTAAAATATATTATCGAGATTGTCACAAACATAACACAAGAGTCTGACATCAGAGTCAACAATTAGGAGGAGGGCGTAATATTTATGTATTTATTATTATTTTTGGATAATATTAGGAGGCGTAATACGTTACTGAGATATATGAGTCAAACATTAATTAAGACGAGTAATAAAAATATATGTCACTAAAAAGAGTCGACATGTGAGCGTTATTTATTTTTCTCATAATTTTTTATTATTTTTTTAATTAAGACGTCACTAAGAATCGAAATATAAGTCAAACATTTTTTATTTTTTATTTTTTATTTGTTATTTTTTATTTTTTATTTTGGGTACAGATAGAGATATCAGTCAAACAAACATACATGTGAGGTCTCTCCAAACTTTGTTCTTTTTCCAGTATCATGATTAGCTACCCTTGGCTTAATGCGTCACTAAAGAATCGAGATATGAACTAGTCAACCATTAAGGGCGTCCGTAATATGTCACTAATAAGAGTCGACATGTGAGACTGTTAGACTCTGAGAGTTATTTATTTTTCTCATAATAACTTTCTTTTTTCTCCATGATTTATTTTTATTAATTATCTTGATTAACAATCCTCTAGAAGATATTGCTGAGGCAAAATTAACCTATTGTTAAATAACTTTTCTTAAGGTTCATAATCCGAAAAATTATATAATAATTTTAAAATTAAAAACTGATCGAAATCAGAATTTAAAGATCATTTATTATAATATTCTATACTGGATTAGCTATAAATGGACCCCCATAGAGGTTTTGTTTCATAAGCTGGGATCCGTTAATTCTGTTGTAATAGTTGCCAGAGCTATCTTAATTAATTTTATTTATTTATTATGATCTAATCTCTAAATGTATTCTCTGTCATGTACGTCTTCTGTGTGCATATCGTGTAGCATTAATAGTAGAAGCTAAACACTCTATTCCTCCTCCTCCTCCTCCTCCTCCTACAGCAGGAGCAGGAGCAGGATAAGTGCCTGCTGCAGGTCCCCCCCGTCTCCCTTCCAAGTCTTCATAAACCACCGAGGGTTGGACACAAAGCGCAACCTTGTCGCCTTGCTTTACGATCGTTTCGTCCACCTAAACCTCAATCCCTTCTTGGACTATAAGAGCATGAAACCAGGAGACAAGCTGGAGGAGGTCATCGAAACTGCTATACGGGACTGTAAGGTTGGGGTAGCCATCTTTTCTCCAAATTACTGCAAGTCTGAAAACTGTCTCCATGAATTGGTTCTGATGATGATGGAATGCGAGAAGAAGAAGAAGAAGGTCATTCCCATCTTCTATGATCTCAACCCTTCTCATCTTGTGCTTCTGGATGATGGATGCTTTCCGGCCAACAAGCTGCATAGGTTTAGATTGGCGCTTGAGCTGGCCAAGGGCAGGGTGGGCATTTCCTTTGATCCGCGCAACGGGTAAGACCCAATTAATTACTTCAGTCTTTTATTACTTTTTTTTAAGGAAAAAAAAAAATAGACTAAAAAGCTTTGTTTGGTTCGATTTTGAACCATTTTGACATTTGGATCTCCAATGGGTCTTCCAGGGATTGGTCGGATCTACTAAAAGGAGTTTCAGGTAGCGTGATGGAAATCTTGAAGCAATTAGACGAAGAGGGAAAAAAATTACCAACATCAATAAAAACAAATTTGTTACTGTAATAAATTAGTTATTATTATTGATCTCATCTTCAAGAAGCGCCTCTGGTCTCCAGAAGAAGTAATTAAAGTTGTTGAAAAGGCTTATCAAGAATTCTCTGCAGCTACAAAAAGCAGTTCTAACAGTCCCCTTCTTATCATGGACAACCCTTCAAATCCATTAAGGATGATCAGAACTCAATGGACTTCTCCTCCTCCTCAAATTATCAAAATAAACTGTGATGCTGCTTGGTGTAAGCAGTCAAAAAGAGGAGGTATTGGTATTATTCTTCGAAATCATCTTGGCCTGTGGCTTACATTGTGAATCAGCTCTTATTGGGGAGGCTCCTACTATTAGATCTAGACTGCTCCATGCGGCTTCGTGTGGTTTCAATCAGGTTCTGGTTGAATCAAATTGCTCTAATCTGATTAACCAACTATGCTCTAAGTCATATCAGGTTTTGTTTCTTGCAGCTTTTCTTATGTTCCAAGATCCTCCTATTCTGTGACGGACTCCTTGGCCAAGTTGGCTCTATCGGTTGACACTCCAATAGTTTGGCCTCTTACCTCTCCATGGCTTCTACAGCTCTGTAATGCAGATGCTACTACTTGTAATGACTCTTCTGATCAATAGATTTTTTTTCAACCCCAAAAAAAAAAAAGAGTTATTATTATTGTTGTTGTTGTTGTTGTTATTATTATTATTATTATGTTATATAATATGTTTTCATAATCTTTCAAATGTTGTTTTTTTTTTCTTTTTAATTAACGGATTTATATATATATATATATATATATATATATTATTTTTTTTGATGAAATTAATGGATTTTTATATTGGCAATTCTAAAAAGTGTTAAATAATTTATAATTTTACTTTTTTGTTCTTTTAATATAACACATTTTTTTCAATGACGACAAATTTTGTCATTTCATATATGTATTAAAATCTCTTCTCACAGTCACCGTCACCAGACTTTAAAAAATCTTTTGGAAATAAGACAAGGGCTATTAAAAGATGAAGATGGTGCTAAGTTCTAGATACACCTATAGAAATGTCATTTAGACAAATGTCATTCTCATTAACCACGATTTAGAGTTCAGATTCAAGAGCTAGAGGTGTTAGAACGTACAAAATCTTGGGATTATAAAGATGAGAAGACAAATATACATTAAATAATGGCAAATATATAGTTTTTCTCTTACGATAATATATAGCTACAATATTCATGGGGCATGATCGTCTTTCTCTCCATACTGTTGCTCTCATTAAATCGCCCTAATTAATGTTGTAGCAGCCCTGAGGTTGGTTTATTGATGTTGACTAAGGACACGCGGCATTACTGCGATTCCATCCTCCTCAGGCTCAGGGTGCTAGCATATATCCAAACCTCTATTTCACTTCAATTTGGCTGTATTTTCCAACTACGTCTTTCACAGCCCAGTCCAGCCCAGCCCACCCGACCCCAAGTTCATTTTAATCCGTCTGATAATTCCGAATTTTAACCTCTGGGCCCATGTCCCTACCAAAAGCTTAGGAGGCTAACCACTGCCCAGCCCATCAACACATTGGCTTTGAGATTATTTAGAGGAAGCCCAAACCAATTAGAATTACTTAACCCTAAATTAATAAACTTCTCCACCACCGTTGCATGGCATGTATACTTGGCTTTTCTTCGGGCTTGAGTTTATTAAATCTCCTGTCATGTTTGATTTGATGAAACTATCTTTCCCTCATGCCTCTATATTCTCCATCTCTCCCTCAACGCACATGCTCCCTTATAGATATTTATACTGTCCCTCCCCACCCCATGGTCTCTCCTCCTCTAACCGAGGACCCTCCCCCAGCCTTACCCTCCAAGCACCCCCTAATTGTGTCCTCGAAAAACCTAGGAACACCCTTCACACACTTCTGTACACTCACGTACGTGAACATTTCCTACATACAAAGGGGAGCTCCACCACCGAACCAACCTGTTTCAGTCAGGCCTCTAAGATTCTCGAGTGGCAGACTGGAATGTTTGATGGGTTTAATGCGTTACTCTACGATTATACCTAGTCTCTTGTTTCACATACAACTAATATGAATTTGGTGGGTTATAAATGGGCGTATCAGATCATGTATAAGGTTGATGGGTCTCTTGGGCATTATAAGGTTCGTCTCGTAGTCAAGGGGTTTCACCAGCAATAAGGTTTGATTTTATTAAAACTTTCAACCCTGTCAAGGCTACCAATATTTGTACCATCATTGCTCTTGTAGTTAGTCATGGGTGGCCAATACGACAGTTGGACGTCCACAATGCATTTCTCTATGGCAACCTCACTGAGGTCTTTATGGTTCAACCGCTAGACTTTGCCCATGCCACTTGGCCAAATCATGTCTGTAAATTACATCGATTTTTATGTGGTCTCAACCAGGCTCCTCGGGTATTGTTTCATCGTCTATTTCAGTTCCTAATTAGGTTGGGTTTCAGATATCTAAAGCTGATCCCTCCCTCTCTATTTATTTATCGACATGAGCCCCATTTATTATGTGTTCTTATATATGTTGATGACATATTGATTACCAGTTCTAACATTTCACAAGTTGATCGACTTCTTCATCACCTTTCTATCGAGTTTTCCATATAAGGACTTAAGTCCACGCAACACTCAAATCCGAATTCCGAAAGGGTTCTGCTTCTGCTGATGCTTTCTTTCAGCCGCGATTCCCAATTTTTTGAAACCGTAATCCAACCCCGCAAAAGGAAAAAAAACAAAAAAACTTGCTGAAATATGGAATTAAGAATCCATAAAAATTCAAGATTGAAAAAAAAAAACATAAGACAGACTAAAAATAGAAATAGAAAGGAAAGTGGTAATAAATGGATCCGCATTATTGAATTTTGCAGAAATATGACAAGCATCGATATAAACTAAATCCTAATCTACCAAATATGACAACTTTCCAAGTGGCAAAAATAATTTTTTGTTATGTGAAACAAAAATGGAGCTGAAAATGGAGAAACGGAGGGATCTGATGTGGTCGAGTCTCTTGTCCATTTATGAGAGAGAGAGAGAGAGAGAGAGAGAGAGAGGGAGAAATGGATGTTCTAATTAAGATGGACATCTGGTAATTTTTTCTTCTACAACCAACCAAAATTTTAATACAGGAAGCAGAGGTCTGTGTACATTGCGCCAGTAACTTATTTTTCTACTTGTAATTCCATCAAGATTTCCACAACGCTGTCCGACACTCTTTTTAGCAGATCGGACCAATCCCTGGAAGATCGACCCATCGGAGAACCAGCAAATAAAAATTAAAAAAAAAAAAAAAAAAAGAGTTAAAAATCTTAACAAATCATATTATTTTTTTAAGAACTTGAAAATTTTTGTTACGTGCGTACCCTTTGGACGAATCAAAGCAGATGCCCACCCTTCCCTTGGCCTGCTCAAGTGCCAATCTAAACCTATGCAGCTGCTTGGCCGGATAGGTTCTTCCTTCGTTCACAAGCACAAGATCAGAGGTGTCAACATCATAGAATATGGGAATGACCTTCTTTTCCCATTCCATCATAAGTGCCAATTCATGGAGACAGTTTTTAGAATTACAGTAATTTGGAGAGAAAATGGCAACCCCAACCTTACAGTCCTTCACTGCAGTTTCAATGACCTCTTCCAGCTCGTCACCTGGCTTCATGCTCTTGTAGTCCAAGAAGGGATGAAGCTTTAAGTGGAGGAAAAGATCGTAAAGCAAGGCAGCCACGTTGCGCTTCGTGTCCATCCCACGATGGTTTATGAAGACGTCAAAGGTGAGTGGCTGGGACCGGAAAGCAGTTATCCTTCTGCTATTGCTGTTCAAGCACACACGGAGAGAGAGAGAGAGAGTATCATATCACTGGGCGTCCCATATTTTTGGGTGAAAAAAAACGCATATTTACCCTTTCTATCCTATCTAAAAAGAACCAAGAAAGAAAGAAAGAAAGAAAGAAAGTTGACTAAGAGACTTACTTTTTTATAACATTTGACACAGTAGTAGTAATAGTAGTAGGGTTGAAAATGATATTCCGATTACATATAAGACCCCCTTTTAACATGAGTCCTTTACGAGAAAAAAAAAGTATTAACTCCAGAATCCAGAATCCAGATTCTCTTCTCCTTTCTTTCTCCAATGCCCTTCGAACTCTTTGAATCACAAACACCTGTTTTAGTCTAAACTTCACCTTCTGTTCTCTGCACTCAAAAGTTTATTATACTACAGATGAGGTGATTGGAAATCAGAAATTGAATCTTTCAAAATGGACAGAATCAGAAATTCTCCCTCTTCAAATATCGAAATTTTCTCTCTTGAAGGAGAGGCTACGATCACTATTTAAGGTAAATATGCTCGTGAAACTGCTTAGGAAATAGAACACGTCATGGTGCTGATCCGAACTCCATATCATCATGTGGGTCCATTTACAAATCTTGTGCTGTAACCCCAGCAAAAATAATAATAATAATAATAATAATCTTCTTCTTCTGAATCGATTGTAAAGAGATGGAGTGGGTGCCCAATGTCTTTTCGAGATTCGCCCTGCCGACAACCTGGTGATTCGAACGAATTATTATTATTATTATTTTTTTGATAAAATTCGAACGAATTAAACCTAAGTCGAATCACGGTCTTTCTTAACTTAAGGCAGAGATTGAATGATACCTAGAGATACAGTACAGTACTCACACTAGCCGCAAAGCGAGCGGTAAAGAGAGAGAAAGAGTTAACGGAACAGTTCAAAGGAAAAGGGAAAAAAAATAATTAAAGCGAAAGAGAAGGATACCAGCAACTTGCGTGCGACGCCAGGCTAGCTCTTGCGCTTAGAGCCTCGACTGCTAAAGTGACCATCGCATTTTCAGAGATTTTCACTTTTCATGCAAATGTGGCGGGTGGTGGTAATTTCGTACGTTACTGTGTTTAGGTATAGGAGCCGGGCATCCCATGGTTATCCCATAATCAAAACAAAGGCAAAGAATGCTTCTCGGTTACATAGCGCACAGTGCACTTATACCTAAGCACAGGGGTGTGTGTAATGATCGTTGCACCCCTGGAAAGATGGAATGATCAGGGTGCGACAGTTATTTTGTATGTCCCTATGTTTGGATGTAGGAGCGGTGTGCTCACAATCGGGTAGCGTTATCTTTCTCAATTATAGAAGAAAGTTTTCTGCTCGAAAGTGAGTGCCCTGCAACAAGATACAAATGGAATTGATATGATCACCCCACCCCCTAAAAGGTGATAATGATCAATACCTCTGAATGCGTTTTCATTGGACCCCATGTGTGCACAAGGGCCACGCTCCATCACTAAGAACTCTTCCCTTTAAAACATTTTCTTATAACTATAAAAGTCTTATGCATGGCCGTGCGCACATGACCTTCCATTGGGACAAACCGATGGGATTCATGCGACCATGCATGAATCCCTTCCCCTTTAACATATAAAAGTAAAAAAGTTGACAGTAGAGACTAGAGAATAGAGAACTAATGGAAAAAAGGTCTGGACATAGAAACCGAATTTCTGGACCGAACTATATTATAGTTTATTAATATATCATAATAATAATATTATTATTATTATTATACATTATTCTATATATTATTAATATTAGTATTAGATCTTATAATATTACTATATTATAATATAATATTATAGTGTAATATATTATGATTTATAGATAGATTATAGGAACCAGAATCAAACCGTGTAAGAATTGAATAGAATCAAAGTTTGGAATCGAATCAAAATCGATTCAGTTCTCAGTTTGATTCCAGATCAAACCAACACTCTCTGGAATCAAACCGAATAACCGCTTCTAAATAGATTTACACCCTAAATGGTCTTTAGTATATTAGAAGAAATGGGGGATTTTAATGAAATCCATTATTTAATCCGGCTACTCTCCACTGAGTGGAGAGTCCAATGAGACATCTGACGGTTGAACTGTATCACACACACCTTAACGCACATCCAATCAACCATTGGGATGTAAAGGCAATGAATCAATCCCAAGGCCTCGCCGCAATAAATTAAGGTCCTGCCGACTTAGGTAGTCGGCACTCAGCACTCGGCACTCGGCACCTTAAAAAATTGGAAAAAGGAAAAATAAAATAAAGTTAATGATTTTTTTTTAATAACATTAATCATCCTTAGATAGACGTTCAGAAAAAAAGTGGCCTGTGATTAAGTACCAAGCCATCAGATCCCAATACTTGAGAGATAAGCCATTGAATAATATCTTCATCCCATGTGGGTACCTGATCCGGATTCGTTTTAGTGAACTAAAAGGGGAAGACATAGCAAAACAGTTTTCTGTTAAAAAGACAAATTAAGGAAGAAGACATATTACACACTTCCTTCCCACATGGTGGGGGGTTCGACAAGTATTACCATTTGATGGTCATTAGCATTTTAAATCAAAGATCCCAGCGTTGTTTTCCATGGACAACGCTCGTGGGACGTTATTCCCTGCCATTGTTTAATATGGGTCTGCTTTTATCATTAAAAATAAAATAATAAAATAAAAGGGAGAAGAAGATTATGTCTCTTTTTTAATGTAAAACATTTTCAATATAACCTCAAGGGTTTAGCGCAGCTGGCTTGGAGGGGACATGAGACTCCGCCTCAGGAAGCGAGGTCTCGTGATCAAACCTTCGTCGTTGCATAATTTCTTGGGGCCACCCGCCTGAGGTTCAATTGGGCCCAGAAGCTCCCGGTTCGTACGTGGCGCGAATACTCCTCCTATCTCCAAAAAAAACAAAAAAAACATTTTCAATATAATAAAAGGGAGGAGATCACAGTCCCTAGTTGGTGGGCTAGAAGGGTGGCCCAAGTCCCTACGCAAAGCCAAGCGCAGCCCAAATCCAAAACAAACTTGGATGTGGTATTAAAACAAAGAACCCTAATGAATCATAAACCATTATCTTTGGTAATAGAAGAGAATTATTAGTTAATGTGCAGATCAGGAGTCTGATGAAGCTTCTAGTACTTCCCTACCATTATAGTGTCTCAAATTGGTTTTGAATTGACAAGATTTGGATTAGATATTAATTGAAGGAAGGAAGAAATAGTCCCTCTATATGGATCATAAACGATTCTCCTCTTATTCTGTATTCTTCCTCCCTGTATGTAGCCTTGTTGTTCTATATCAACTCGCAATTCAATCCCTCTATAGCTCTGGAGTTAATGTATCAACTTCTGTAATATGTACTTTCATATCTAGTGCCCAAACAAAATAAAAGGTAAACAGCAACCGAATCGGATTGATGGTCATGAATCTTTTCTCTTAAATTTGATCAATTGTGAGACCTCACAAATATGTGATTTCTAGGTCCTTCGAAAAATCCAAGTGCTTCCATCTTTTCTCTTGAATTTGATCAAAATCAATAGAAGAAAAACACAACTGCATCAAAAAAAAAAAAGCATTCACCAGTAGGGGGTGGAAATCCGGCTGGTTGGGTGGGTTAAAAGGGTGGCCCAAGCTCCACCCAAAATATAGGAATCCAAGCACAGGCCAAGCCCAACACAACCTTAGGTTTGAGATTATTGAGCCGAGGCCCAACCCAATCAAAACTACTTAAGACCATAGACGTGGTCAGTTTTTTCTCAGGTTGGGCTTAAATCAGGTGGGTTTGAATATTTAATGAGACATTTTCAACTATGGGAGTACAAGAGGCCCATTCCCATGCATACAATTATTCAAACATCATCCTTTAAAAGTAATTTAGCATTTCTTTATAAATATTAATGAACCGTTTCTTTTGATATATTTTTTCAATGAATTTATATTTATGTTATGGGAAAAGGCTGGGCACACGTTCTGTCTATCTCTCTCTTCTCTTTGAAAATGACCCTCTACCCCCCCCCCTCCGTATTTGACGATCTGTCATGAGCTTCCATTGACGTCTCCCTGCTACCTTATCGCATGCAGGCAGTGTGCCTATCCTTCTTTATTTTCCTTTTAGTTTTTCTTGGTGAACCAGTAGGATCAAAGCTTGGGCCCAAATTGGAATTGGAACTTAGGTTACAGGACCATCCGGAGCTTGGGCCTTGCTATTGACATATGACTGTCTCTCTCCCTCTCTCTCTTGGAACCATTTTTCTCACCTCTAAAATTCATTTCTCACTTTACCCGACTTATCTACCCAAACTCGATTTATCCACTTCCTATTTCCCATTTCCCACCTATCCTCGTCATTTTCCTCGAATCGAAGCCTGTGTTTTCAAAATCAGAATCGACAGTTTCGGTGTTGTAAACGATAAAATCATGAAAATGAAGAAAGTGGGTGTAACCTTCATGACGATGGAAACTGAAGAGACTAGGCATACTAGGGCCATGGGTATGTCACACACTTGTAATAGGTATTCTTCTCTTGTGTAAATTCGTTAAAGTAAGGATGTAGTGGTTAATTTTGTAAACACAAAACCCAATTAAAAATTAGGTATTACTCTTATTTTTCTTTTTTTCCATTTATTCTGTTTGATTGATGTCTGGGATTGTTCGTTTCCTTTTATTCCTCATTTCTTAAGTGGCAGAGGTTTGAGAGGCGCAATAGGGCAGGGAGATGAAGAGGAAAGGACGGAAATGGTAAATGGATGAATAGGGTTTGGGTAGGTCAGTCGGGTAATGTGGGAAGTGGATTTTAGAAATAAGAAAAATGGGTTCTCTCTCCTAAGCGTTTGATTGGAGAGTGTCGCATACCGCACATGCAACCCTCATTGACCACTCATTGGCGGAAACGAGACGTAAAACCGTGTCTCCGTCACCATAAGAGACGTGGCATCTCATTATGCGATTAGTTTAATATCCTGAAATAGGTTCAGGGAGCGCATTTGTGTGATTAAAGTGGGTAGGTAGCGGGTCGCCGTAAAAGGCGAGGTTCTCTGGTTTGTGTAATTAGGGTTTTGAACTGTTAGGAGTTTTTTTCCCTCTTGATCCTTCTTGACTCCTGCAACCTGCAACCTGCAAATGTCTCTCTCTCTCTCTGCGTGTGAATCACGGTTACCATATGTAGGATGGATTTCCGAAATCTGATAGGATCGATTACATACTTAGGATGGATTCCCACCCACATATGTAATCGATCCTATCAGCTAAGTTTTGGGTCTTACGAAATGTTAGGGAAAACGTCGATCAAGCTAGATTTCGGTCTAATCTTAGGGAGAAAATTGAGGAATTAAAAAAGGGAGCAGAGATTAGATGGAAGTAGGAATGAGGAATGAAAGAAAACTAGAAACATCACAGAACTATGAAGGGTTTTAAACTTCAGCAGTAGGGGTGTCAATGGGCCGGTTCGGGCCGGTTTCGGTTCGGGCTTTTCAGTTTCGGTGTGACTTTTATAGAAATCGAAACCAAACCATTAAGAAATATTCGGTTTCGGGGCGGTTTGGTTTCGTGTCGGTTTTGATTTATGATAACGGGTTGATATCGGTTTGGATTCGATTTGGTACCGATTTTATATAACTAGTAAGGTCCGGTTAGTGCTAATTTTTCTTCTCTTTCTCTTTTAAGTACATAAAATATTTCAAATACAATGCATCTTTGTATCCTATGTCCTATGGCCTATGGATACAATTGGTTAGGTAATCACTAACAAAGGATATGAGATAAAGTGAGAAACTATCACAACACATTTAGGGGACAATGGTACATTAGGCATTTATTGATTTACTCATTTATCGGGTTAGGTCGGTTCGGTTTAGGTTTGGGCCTAACGGTTTGGGTTACCGGTGCACCGTCGGACTAGCCCAAACCAAACCAAACTGTTTGCTTTTCTGGATCCACAAACCGAATCGAACCATTAAGAATTCGATCCGGGCTGGTTCGAGTGGGTTTCATCGGTTCGGATTGGGTATTGACACCCCTATTCAGCAGAGATAAACCCTTTGTACAATCAAATTGATAACCGATTTGAAGTTTTGAAGCTAAAGTACTCGGTTTTCTACTTGATTGAACTAGCGGTTTGTCTCTGCTTCCTGGTTTTGTGTTACTTTCTAGCTTCTTAAGTTCGTCGTTCTTCTTTCTGTCCAATTTCTTTGCTGCCTTTTTTAACTCTTTAATATTCTCCCTAAATCAATGATCTCCCTCTTAGCGCGCGCGAGGTAGCAAAAGCCACAGTCCAACCAGATTTTAGGTCTTCTTCATACAACTCGTCAACATATTGTTTGAGCTTCAAATCTCTTTTGCTAGGTTGATAGTCTGACTTAGCAGAAGCAGTTTCAAAATGATCCACCAAGAGCAGAGGAATTGATAGTCCGACTTAGCAGAAGCAGTTTCAAAATGATCTATCAAGAGCAGAGGAATTGGAGCATGAGATCATTGAAGCTCGGTGATAGGTATGTTGCTTTTAGGTATTAATAAAAAAAAAAGTTATGACCTCTCTCTCTCTCACTGAGGTGTTTGTGTATTTGACCATTATTTATCCCTGCTGCCAACTTGCAACTTCATCTTAAAAAGTGTAAAAGCTATTTCCATCAAGGCACAACTGCTCCACCCGTTAACGTTAATTACTCTCCATTTAGCCGCCACCATGGCATCATTGCTACTACTTGCTTCCTCCGTTATCTTTGCCACTGCCACTTATATGGTCATGCCCCTGCCAACGCCTTCACCACCAGCAGCTCTGTCATCAACCTTCCACTTCCGATACCACCTGTGTCGTAAGCCACCTTTAGTGATACATCGATATTTGTCTATAGCCTATTAACCTCTGTAACCATGCCACACTGCTTCTATTGGCACTGGAACATCAAAAGATCCTCTTTCACTGTGAATCACTTCTCATAAATCATCACCTCCATAATTTGAAGCTTGTAGGACTTGGGACTTTCACCTCCTTTCCACTTCTGTAGCTGCAATCTCTGCCAACAAAATCCTCTTAAGTGAAACATCACCACCACCACTACCACTGCATGCTTTTACTTTTAATGTAATGAACTTTCGTACATTAACCATTTGACTTTCCTAAACTATGTTTTTGAATTGCAAGGAGTCATAAAGTAATTAAATAGTCATTTTGAAGGTATACAACTGTGGAGATGTTCACTTATTCCATAGAGAAACCCTTTCATTAGATTGGCAATTTTTCCTCTTAGACAACTAGTTCATTTGCTGACCATCTTGGATAGATGTTAGAGAGGGGGAACATCATTTGTTCTTCAGGGTTCTGGATACTTTAGAAGTTTACTTATCATGCCAGTTGTCTCCTGATTAATAATGTCCTCTGATTTCATGTCAGACCATCTGAGTTTGTAAATTTCCTTCCAAAACTGTGTGGATACCTTGTATAGAGATTTCAAATCATTTCTAGTTCTTGTTTGTGCCTAATTTTTGCTTGTTCTATGAACCCATCAACTTGTCATTGGTCCGTATGTTGGTGGATGCACCTCTTATCAGCATGCTTGGATTTAAATGCTTCTTGTTTTTTGGCTGCATTAACAATTCTCTTTTCTCTTCTTACGTGAAGCACTTTTGGTGACTGCTGGTCTTGTTTTCTATTTTGGTGACATGTTTGCAATTTTGCATATAAACTTGTAAAGGTCTGCTGGTTTTCTGCTCAATAGGTTGCATTATATATATATATATATATATATATCCCTGTGTAGTCGGTCTGCTGGTTTTCTGCTCAATAGTTTGCATTATATATATTCCTGTGTAGTCACCAAACTTGATCCATGTTTTGTGGATCTTGTTTTGGCAGATGGATGCATATTTAACTTCAAGTTTAGCTTCTGCGCGATATGGAAGTAGAAGAAGTGAGATAAGTACCATCATTCAGGTATAGTTCTTTAACACAACACAATGATTAAGAATGTTGAAACTGGAATTGTAAGGTTGTGCTCTTCTTTGCAAGGAATGCTACTTAACAGGCATGGTCAACTGTGAAGCTTGTGCAAATGAAGAAAGAACATCCCAAGGGATTGAGAGATCTTTCATTTTCTATGCCTCACTGGCAGTTACCTTGACTGTGATTGTTCGTGCATGGATACAATTTGATCAGAATTTTCTTGTGCGCACATTATTATGGTTTGTGAGTTCTTTAAATGCATGTTGACATTCTTGATTGCTCGTGTGTTTTGAATTTTTCCCCTCATCTTGTCATAGGAAGAAACTGTATGTAGATTTCAAGTTTATTCATTTTTTATGATTGATTATACATTTCAATGGGTAGCTGTATGTAGATTTTTTGAAGAAACTATGTAGATTTCTCTTCTTAAAAGAATTGTATATTGTGTAGATTGCTAACAATTGAACTTTTCTGATGGTATTGTGCTATTGCTAGATGCTGTGTTATAGTTTGGATAGAGAAACTTTGGAAATTGCTACCAGTGTAGTTCTAGTAGCTTTTTTCCCGTGATGTTATTAGGCTTCAAGATTGCATTTTATATTCTGATTAATTTTTAGATACACCTTTTTTGCCCTCAAGCATATCAATATCTTTTTTGCCCTTTATATTCTGATTCATTTTTAGATACACCTTTTTGCTCTCAAGCATATCAATATCTTTTAGCAGTGTTAGTCAATCCCCCCTAAAAGATAAGAGAAAAAGCTTTAGAGGCGGTATACTACTGCTTCTAATGTGTCTCAAAAAGATTTTGTTACCCAATTCGGTATTAGCAGCAGTAGGGGAACAGTTTAGAGGTGTTTAACAAATGCCACTAAAATGTTTAGAGGCACTTCAAATGCTGCTACAAACCATCTCTACAGGACCTAAGCATGGGTGTTTGTTGAAATGCCTGTATTGATTAGTGACATGACATATAGAGGTGTTTATAGTATTAGTAGAAACGCCCCTAAAAGTATTAGACGCATTTGTTTAAGCTTTAGAGGCGTTTCACGAACGCCTCTTAAGTCATAGTTTATTGTAGTGGGGTTTGTATCGGTTAGTAAGGGATGATGCAAGTTTAATTCCTTAGGCCAACTCAAACACTGATCTAGGATGTGGATAGGGTTTGGCTTTTTGTTTTGGAGAATTGGCATTTGAAGTAATCCAAAGAGTATATGCCAAAAGAGTCCCCTGGATAGTAGTGAATTTTGTGTGTTTTTGTTTAACCTTTTGTTTAAGCAAAATAACCATTTATAATGGTTAATTTATGAAAATCAGTATCATCTGTCTGCCTAGATATGATATTTTGCTCATCTGATGATGCATGGTATACATGTATTCCTACTAGGTTGGGTGACCACAAAAGTATATTTTTCGTGTTTGATAAACCCTTGTAAACTAGCACAATTTTGATCAGATCCTAATTTGATTTTGCTCTGTTGTGGATATGTTAGGGGCAATCTGTTCCTTTTGTAGGTTCAGTTGAACCTGCCCATGTACCAGGTATGAATTACTGTTTCTGATTCCACAGTTTGGATCCCATCATTGGGGTTTTTTGGTGGCTGATTCATGAAATGTTGGTAGAATAGAAGGGGCGGATTGGAATTCTCCTGGATTCGGTTTTGTATGAACCTCTTACAAGAGGAAAAGTTAACCAACTAGCAGCCCAAATAGCTAGGAACCTTGGATTTGGAGGTTACTTCATCCTATTGTGTATGATGCATACCTAAGAACACTGCAGAAAATTGTTGGAGATAGGCTTCCCAATTTTGTTTGATGACAAGCATGGATGATCCTGGTAATGCCACCTTCTCCAACGGATTGTTTGACACCATAAGAATCAACTTGTACAAGGGCTATTTGACTCAACTCTAGAAGGCAATTGATAGAGCAAATGTGATATACTATTGTGCATGGTCATTTGTTTCAATATTTTATGGAAATTAGGATACACATCAAGGTTCTGCATTTTCTACCTTTACAAAAATCTCAGGAGGTATCCAAAGTTGTCTGCCCATTGGTTAGAGGAATTAATCGAGATCTTTCTTATCTTTCATACTTGTGTCATTTGAGTCATAATAGTGCAATTTTTTGTGGGCAATTTTATTTTTTGGTGTTTATGTGGTGGGAACTGTGAGTATTATAATCAGTAGAGATGTGCAACTCTGACCCTTTTTTTCCTTTCTGTTGTGTGTGTATTTAAGTACAGCCACAAATTAAGCAGAGCTAAGAATGCTTGAAAATTGGACTATGTTGGGAATATATACCTTCTATTGCAGATGTTTCCTGACTTTCCTCTATAAAATTAAGTGAATTTTGGAATATAACTGCCCCAGTCATAAGAGTCTCTCTGATGCTATCCAATATTCTGATCTTACTGCTGTCAAGCTGCATCTCTGTTTCACTCTTCTAGGTTGAGTGAGTAGATTGAACTTTCATTCTCTTGCTGTGTATTGGAGTAGATCAATGGTATCCCACATTGGAAGCACATTGCTGTGTATTGGAAGCACATCTTGGAAAACAGAAACAATGCTTTAGATGAGGAAACAGATGGCAACGTAAGGTGGAATGATTATACCAAACTCTTAACTCAACTAAATCTGTGGTTTGTTGGAGTCTCAAACCTGAGACATGCCGTGGACACTCTGTTTTGACGAGTTCAGATTTGCTATCCCCATGGGGACGGGTGGGGACAGATCTGAACCCTCCATGGGGTTTTGGGACCCGCCTCTAGGGTGTGGGACCCATGCCCCATAGAGGGGTCAGATCTGTCCCCACCCGTCCCCATGTGAGTAGCTGATCCGGATTCTGTTTTGACAAGCAGTGTCATTACCAACTGCGATAGGCAGCTGGGGGAAATTAAAGAAAGGTTTAAGAATCTAGATTTGGACATTGATCATTCTACTTGGTTTTGATACATACTGGATTGGAATTGATCGGAATCAATTAAAATGTTTGAAATTATAATCGAGAAGAAACAAAGAATTTTTTTTATTTTTTTTTTTAGTATGAACTGAAATGTTGGAAAGCGGCCTTGCCCACTTGGGTGCTTTATCTTTAGTTTTGTGAATCCGGATCATCCCCACATGCGCTGGGAGAAGATGGGCTTTGTAGGGAGCGGGTGGGGAGGGAGGGAGGGAGGGAGGGAGGGAGCATGGGTTGGGGCAGGGAGATGGGTTGTGCTGACAGCAAGGTTGGGGGCGGAGTTGCAGGAAAGGAGGTGGGAGGCAAGGTTGCAGGGAAGGGTCGAGGAGAGAGCATGAGTTGGGGCGAGGAGATGGGTTGTGCCAGCAGCAAGGATGGGGGCGGGGAAATGGATTGCATCGGCAGCAGGGGTGGGGTTAGAGTTGCAGGAATGGGGATGAAATTCAATGATTACTTGTTAAAGAAGTCATTTCTTTTGTTTTAGAATGGAGGGTAAAATCATAATCTTTCACCATTGAAGGGTATTCTGGGCATTAAATGAATTAGCCCTTACTGACGTCACCACTTACTGTAGAGACACTAATGCACTGGGACTGTTTGTAACATATTTTAAACTATAGGGGAGGTTTGTGTAATTTTTGAAAGTATAGTAGAGGGGAGTGTAATTAGGTTATAGTTCATAGAGACTTAGTTTATATAAGCAACAAATCGTTGTTTGGTTATGTGGCCACTACACCAGTGTAGGGGCCAAGGCCAATGAGAGTGTATATAGGGGCATCAACATGATGTAATTTTTTATTTCATTAAGGTAGAGCGGTAATTTCATGCTTCTATGCGACATTATAAACTTTTGGGAAAAGACTGAGCATATAACCAGTATACCCTAGGCTAGCACCCACTATATTTATCTCTCTCTTGCTCCTGTTAAAATGACTCCCCTACTCCTGTATGGATGCCATCTGACGTTCCATAATGGTGCCACCTGTTAGCTTATTGCACTGCGGGTTTTGTGTCTCTCCCTCTCCCTAAATTGAAGTTTATCCTCTCAAGTGTGCAGTTAAGTATCCAATCGATCACCCAATAGTTGAAAGGATAAAAGGACGTCATTGCCATGTTTTCACGGTTGGATTCTTAAGTGTGGTTTCAATGGGATTGGTAACTTATAAGTTAGTAAATTTTGAAATTAATTCGATATATATACATAAGCTAGAGGAAGGGACTTTAATTTTATTCCAGAGAAGTGCTAATTCTTACATGCAGAGATGAAACAATCAATCAAAAACTACACCACACTCAAATCGGAAGATAACTGCTGCTTCTGCTGCCGATGCTTCTTTTCGATGCTGTGAAGATCGTAAGGGCAGTAATTCCTGATAGCGGTCAGCTCATAAGGAGGTGCGTCAAGAGCGATCCATTGCTCCACCGTGAAGAGCCGCTGCGTGCAATGAATGTGTGGACCCGTCGACGTGACCTTCACGTAGTTGCAGTACCAGCCATGGTGATCCCCTATTCCATCCGATGTAAGTTTCATTGCACACACTGGCGTCGCTAAACATCTACCTCTGCCGCTAAAGATATCGAGGTTCCCTCTTTCGAAGTAATCGTGCCCTTTTCCCATCAAACCTCCCCAATTCTTCAGATTCGATATCTTAACGAAATCACCCTCTGCATCGTACAGGGTTAGGCTGATGATCGAGTCGGTTCCTCCCTTCACTATCGATCCAGTCTTCACGTATACCGTATATACGCAATCATCCTCATCCTGTGTATCCACCACATCTCAGTGACATCACATTCATTCATTCATTCATTCATTCATCAACAACAGTATGAGAAGAGCAGAGAAATTCAGGGTGGGTGTGGGTGTGGGTGGGGGGGGGGGGGGGGGGGGGCCGCATGGACATTATATACTTACAGATTGAGCGACAATGGCGGAGGAAATTATAAGAGCGAATAACATGAAGAGATCATTGTTCTTGAACCTTGTTCCCATCTTTTTTCCCAACATTCCCCCTTTCTTTTTTTTTTTCTTTTTTTTCGTATCTGGGTTTTTGATATGATTCTGATAACTCTAATGGCCAAAGATTTTTATAGAGTGGAGAAGATGAAGGGACAGAGGAGAACCACGCGGTGAACCTTAACCACCTTAACCGCGTGGTGGAAGAAAACTTTCTCCAAAGTTCAGCCATGATTAATCCATTCATCGTAGGGCTTTAGCTGCGTGCGGAAGGATAACACGAGGGTATTTTTGGGAACATACTAAAATCTTATGGCGGTTTATGAACGTGCTAGGATGGTGTGGTGACAAAGAAAACTCTCCAAAGATTTATCTCAATATTCATTACTTTCCATTTTTATGAAGAAACCTCTAGATTCTCCTCGACAATGATAAACCCATAAACATGTCAAGTGAGCATATTTAATGGAAATGAAGTAAATAAGAAATAATGTCTAAATGACACCTCTATAGCTGTATTTAGAACATGACAATTTTTAATTGTCCTTTTGTCTCATTCTCAAAAATTCTTTAAGATTAAAGGTATAAAAGAGTTTTCAAAAATAATTTGAAAGTGATATATTATCATATTATTATAAAAAAGTGTCATTGTCATATACAATTTTCTGAGTACAGATAGAAAATGACACTACTACTCTTAATAAAAAAAATTATGTTTTATACAAAAGAACAAAAAAATAATATTACAACTTATTTGACCCTTAGAGGGCCGAGGGGCATCAATAAGAAAATCCCTATCATAATGGGCTTTCATCTCATCCAAAAAGCTACAACACTTCATTTTCTTCACAGCCCTCCCCCTTCGATTGAAACTATTTTGAATATCTTCATTTAGTCCTTAGGTATTCATAAAAGGGAATGGTTTTCTTTGAGCTACAGTGAAGGAGCTAGGTATTCCTCCCCATGGGTTTTAATGGTTATGGGATGAGGGTTAAAAAGTGAAGGGCATTTTGGAGTTCGTTTTATAAAGGAGATTAATAATGATCTTAGATTTATGGGTTTTACTTATTCTGGGCGATGGAGGGAAACTTTCTCCAACATAAAAAGCTAAACAATGATATCAATGAAACATGATCGGTGATGCAACAGCTCTCAATTTGAGGAGATGGAAACTTTAAAATCTCCAAGGAAAAAGGAAGTCAAAGAGGGAATACCCCGGTACGGACGAGGAGATGGAGACTTTAAAGCCTCCAAGGGAGAAATGAGTCAGAGAGGGAATACCCCTATATGGTATGGGTTAATGCTTTTTGTCTTTCACAAAATAACAGACACTGCCCTTAGTAATTGGAATTTAATAGAATACTATCTTTAGTTTTGGGGAAGTTTAAACCAAATGTTTAAACTTGGTCTAAACCATAAAAATTTCTAATCGGTTGTGTAGCACCAGCACCAACACGGTAATCAATGAAAGCACACAAAGGCATTGGTTTGGATACGATTTTTAATTTTACTAGGGTTGAAAAGTCTTTTTACATTGAAATTCTCATGATTGCCTCTTGTCTTAGTCCTAGAAGTTCTTAACTAAGAATAAAAAATAGTTTTCAATATGAAAATCCTTAATTAAATAACACAGCAAGCAAAAGTCCAACAACAAAATGCCCACCACAATAACATCACAGTATTTATTTTTTTCCACGGGGAGGGGGGGGGGGGGGAGCAATGCAGAGTTGAAATGCAGCAACACTAGAATTGATTGATCTAAAATTGCAAAGGAAGAGCTTTCACTTGCATTTGATGCCATCCATCCTTAAACCACTTAAAGATAATTCACAATCAACTCGATCATAATTCGTGTATATATATAGACAATTAATTATCTCTGGCCTTGGATCAAAGCTCTTATTTCTCATCAATTGGGCTTGAGAAAGCAACATAAATTTCTACTTTTATAGTTCTTTATAAAATCCCCAAGTAGATCCAATATTATTAACCAAAACCCATCGAAGTTCGACTTTGAGCTTATTATCCATGTTAAATTCAATGGCTCATCTCAATTTCATCACCCATCTTAGTTTGGATTGTTTTCTAATTTTTTCTTCTCTTCCAAACATCAAAATTTTCAATTACCTTTCAAATTCATGAATAGAGAGTGATGTGAGCAACATTGTTCATTCAAGTATTGAAGCCAACCAAACATGTTTAATAGCATAATTAAGATTTTGTGGAAAAGTTCTCAAATATTCCAATCCAAAGGTTGTCAATAATTGAAGTTTAGATTTATAGACATTGATAATAGGGAGATGGTTGACCAAGTAAACGATCTAAGAATAGCAATGATGGTTGGATTGTGAGACTGTCTTGGCTGTCGTGACTCATAATCGCGAGTTGTTCCTCCCCCTCCCACCCTTCCAATCTCTCTCTCTCTCTCTTTCTCTCTCCCCCCACCCCCCAAAAATTAGTCGATGCCAACCCTTTCGCCTATGCAACAAGTAACAACCACCCTTATTCTCCTTCACCTCTACCACCTTCCTTGTTCCTTTGACCTGCAACTCCGCTCCCCATCTTCCCATGGAGGAGCGGGTCCCACCTGCCACCCACTCTAATCAATATTTGAGTAAATCTTCTCCACCTCCTTCTCCTCCTCCTCCTCCTCCTCCTCCTTCTTTTCCTATTCCTGATCATGGAGCGGATAATACACAAAACACCACCCTCCGTTCGGGCACCTACGTCGTTCAAGTCCCCAAAAACCAAATCTACCGAGTCCCTCCCCCTGAAAACGCTGCGTATCTTGAACGTCAAATAAAAAATCCCACCCAACAAAGGAGATCCCTCTGCTGTTGCATTCTCTTCCCCATCCTCTTCCTTATCCTCCTCGTCGTCATCATAGGCATCTCCTACGTCATCTTGAAGCCCAAGAACGTCAACTTCTCTGGCCAAAACATCACCGTCGTCGTTTCCACTCACCACCTGGAGTATGATGTCACCCTTAAGGCTGTTAACCCTAATGAACGAATGGGTGTTCATTACCTGAATGGAGGTCATGCTTCTCTCTCTTTCAAGAACCAAAAGATTTCTACGGGAAACCCTCCGGCTTTCTCCACAGATGCTAAAACTTCGAAGCGGGTTCGGTTAGTACTTTCCGGGTCAAATGGTAAGTTGCCTTCTGAATTAAAGAAGAGCATGAAAGGAAAAGGGAAGAAGAAGACGAAAAAAAGAATAGCCTTGTCTCTATTGGTTAACTTTCCTGTGAAGATGGAGATCGGGTTATTGACTACATGGAGCATGAATATGGCTATTACTTGTGATCTGATGGTGAACACATTGGCGAAAGGTACAAGGGTCTTGTCTCAGAAATGTCAAACCAAGACCCAAATCTTCTGATAACACAAGAAGGTGGTGGTGGTGGATCTTAGCGTGTTGTGCTTATTGTTTGGAGGTGGTGGAGGTAGCAACAAAATATCAAAAAAATAAACAAAAAAAATCAATTTTTTTTTTTTTTTTTTTTACTTTATTTCATTAATCTCCTTCTTCTTAGTCTCGGATTTCAATTTCTGTTATTTTCATTTATTTGCAAGTTTAACCCTTTTTTTTTTTTTTTTTTTGTTTTTTTTGTTTCTTCCCTTCTGATTGAAAGGTCCGGCGAATGCAAAGACATTGTATAGATGGGCTTATTGATTTCTTTTTTCCCTTCTTCCCCCTCTTTTCAGAGTCAGAAAATCTTAATATTATTAGTATGTCTTTAATTGGGCATGAGGACGATTGCCTCTGAATACTTTTTTTTTTTTTGTTGGCATTTTTGTTTTTCCTCCAATTTTCCCCTTGAGGTGAAGTAGAACTTTTTTTAAATCTCTTCTTTTTCATACTGTATAGTTCCTTTGTCCAATATAAACTGTACATTGTTTCATGTTCTCTTCTAGTTCCTATTTGTTAAAATTCGTTGGAGAAAGTTTTTCTCCATTATGGTTGATGAGAAACCCACCGCTGCGATCTCATAATTACTTTTCCTTTTATATGATAAATGTCCGAAATGTTAGAATTCTATCGGAGTGTTAGAACCCATGAATAAAGAGATTCTCTTTTCACCATAGGTGAAGGAAAATTCGATCCTAATTTATTCATGCTGATTAGAATTATTGCAAGCCCCCAATTAAGGCATTTTAATTAATTGGACTTTTGAGGGTGGGCATCAGGCAGGTTGGAAGGGTCGTCCGAGCTCAACCAATGTATAGGAGAGCAGGCCCATCACAACAACTAAGTTTTCGCTTGCACAGACCAAGCCCAAAGCAGAATCATTTAAGTCCAATCCCAAGTCCAAGACCAAGCCCGGGCCTCAGAAAAAACAAGTCCAACCTTGAGGTTTTTTTCCGGGTTGGGCTCAAGCATGTTCAGCTAAACCTACCCCAGTGCTCAACAGCTATGTTTAGGCCTTGAATTCGGGCTTGCCAAGTTTGAGTTTGTCTCACATGTCCAACCATGTTCACTAGGCATCGTGGTATTTGTATTATGGGCTTACATAGAAAGGTCCAAGTAAAAGTCCTTCCTGTAGAGCCCTAATACCTAGCACTTGGAAGATCAGGAGGGCTAAAAGTTTATGGGCAAGTAAGGCCCAGGCCAACCTGCTCATTAACACTACCTACATTAATGGGCTAGAGTATGGGTAAGAATTTTATAACATTTAATTAAAAGGGTAGGGAATGGATAAGCAACTGTTACCCCTTCCCGTGTATGGTATAGTTATATAGATGTTGTGTATCTAGGTCCTTGTCCATTCCAAAATCCATACGCCATGGGCCCATTTTCTCTAGGCCCATTATATATCTAGATGTTTTTGCTATTTATTAGGCATTATAACTTTTTCTTTTTTCTTTTTTTTGGGGGGGGGGGGGTGTAAAGATTAGGGTTTATAAGAGAAAAATGCCATTGTTACCCAGTTATAGAGAAAAATGCCATTTTTTTATAGGTTTATTATAGTTGTTTAAGCTACTTGCTACATGATGGAAATTTTTACCCAGTTACTAAAGGTAAAGATCCTCAAACCATGTAAGGCCATTACTCGACCTTATCCCACCTTTTTTTTTTTTTTTGATAAAAATGGTAAAGTTTATGAAAAGATGGTAAAAAAAAAAAGGGGGGGGGGATAATTGGAAATAGAAAGCAAAATGGAAATAAATGGATTCGCATGATTGAATTTTGCTTAAATTTGAAAAGTGACAAATCTATATTATACCCTATTTATCAAATGATTAAAAAATCTTTCCACGTGGCAAAAACTATGGTAACTGAAAAAATCCTTTTGTCTTATGCAAATAGATGCGGTGTTCTTGTTAATTACTTTATTTCCTTGGTACATTTTTTTTTTTATTGAAGTGGCTTGGTACTTGATAGCAAACCACTTTCTTTTTGAGTGTTTATTAAAGGATGATTAATGGTACTAAAAGGATCATTAGCTTTTTTTTCATTTTTTAATGTACTCAAAACACTTTTATTTTACCCAAAAATAAAAGCACTTTTATTTATTTATTTATTTATTTTCTTTTTCCTTCGAAGAGTTCCATTAGCTCTCTCTCTTTACCATTAACTTTTTCCTTTTGTTAGCATACTTAAAAGGTATTTTAGATATATATATTTTTTTCTTTTTCCCGCAAAGAGTTCCATTACCTCTCTCTTTTTTTGCGAAAAGATCCATTAGTTCAATTGAGAAAGAGTAGGAGCTAAAGCTACTCTTTTGAAGGGAAAAAAGTTCGGTTAAAAGTTCTTGGAGGGATACCCTTTTGAAATCTGTGGGAAGTGAATATTACATTAAAGGTTTGTATCTTTTTCCTGGTTTTCCCCCAAAGAGGGTATACAATACTCACATAAAAAAAAGCTATTTCTTAGTAAAAGTTAGATCATCTATTTTTTGAGTGTTCCTTTATCGATCTTATTTGGAAGAACATGATTTGTTTGTGCTCATCTCTTCAACCCTTGAGTAGCAACATAATAGAAGTAGCTCCTTGGGTAGTTAAAACATAATCCTTCTTCACGCGACAATATGTTTATGGACCAATGGGGTGTTTCTATGATATCTATGATTCCTTGACTTAATACATATAATTCGGGAGGTTCTCCCTTTCGATTTTCTAGTTGTATGTCCTAGGATTTAGGGCCTCTATCTTCTTGGGTTCCATTTCCCCGCTGGGGATAGGACCTTCCTTCATTGTACAATCTTTTATGCTCTTTTAATAAATTTGATATGAACTATAAATAAAAAAATAAAAAATCTGATCAGAAAGAGAATACACATCTGCCCATGCCACAGAATGGATTCTATGGTAGGAATTGGATTGCTCACTTATTTTTTTGAGATTCATTCCTAATGGCTACATGGACTTGATTTCAGACATTTGGGGCATACTTGTAAGCTTCTCGGTGTCAGCTTAAGTGATCATCAGTGAGTGCGATTGATTTTCTTTTTGATCCTATTTGTAAAACGGACTTGGGCCTTGGGCCTGGTCCATGCGCGCCTACAAGGGACTGAGTCCCCCCCCCCCACCACCTCGTGTTTGATTCCTAGTGTGAGTCTAATGGGGGGGGGGGGGGCTAGGGTTTTGGTTATATATAGAGGACCTCTAACCCTAAGGCCAAACACACTGGAAACCAAAATTTTCCTCTCTCTCTTTACTCTCCAAGTATTTGTGTTCTCTTGGGATTCCATCTCTTCCCAAGGATTTGTGGTGTGGAGTTGGAGAAATTTTTCAAGATATTTGAAGATAGTGAAGGAAATTGTTTGAGTTCGTGGAGCTAGTAACCAAACCCGTACAACATCCTCTTCTGTTGCATTCTCATCTCCGTTCAGGTAACACCCTAACGCGTGATGATTTATTTATACTATTAGTAACTTGTTTCATTTTGATTAGATTTAGCTTTGATTCTCTTTGAGTTTTGTTTAGGCTCCTAACCTTTTGTTTGTAGCTTTTTTAGACTTTGGGCATTCCCCTTTCCTTCCATCTCCCCATAACTAAATTTCATTCTCAAAAATGAAGAAAAGTTAATGTAAAAACAAAAACAAAAAAACAAAAAATTTTCAATAAATAATCTTAGTTTCAAATTATTTATAGGGATTCTCTTATTGCGACCTTTTCAATGTGTCAAATAATTTATAACTTTTCATTTTTTGTCTTTTTAGTATGACATAATTGTTTTTTCTAATGAGATAATGATGTCATTTTACATGTTTATTTGAAAAATATGTATGACAATGACAACATTTGATATTGATATAATGATATGTCACTTTTAAATTATTTTTGAAAATCCTTTTACCATCTATCCTAGAAAAGGTGTCAAATTCTAAATACACCTATAGAGGTGTTATTCAGTCATTCACTTATTTATATGTACAAAGTTGGTTTTCATGGCCTTGTTGTACACCTTACAAATTAGCAATATATCGAATTTCAGACTCATTCCGAATTATAAGCTTAAAAAATCGATAGAGTGGACAACGGCCAAACAGTCCCTACATGTTAAATGCTGACCTTTCCTAGTAAAGGAGTCAGCCAAACAGTTTTCTTGCTTTTGTACAAAAACAAAGCAGCATGACAACAAATAAGAAGACATTTGAAATATATCAAATATGAGTTGAGCCACTTATACTGGTAGAGATGTACACGCTAACTAGTAAGGTAGAAGATCAGATCTTTGTTGTCAGATTCAAATGCCCTCTCATGAATGTCTATACCCTTTGGTCCCTTCTAGCCATTTGTGCATGTCCATGTACCCTTCCCCGTCCTATCTGCCATATATATAGCTTGGCTTGGCAAACCCTGGTTAAGGTTGAAACTTAACATGTAGGCAAGGGAACTTGGGTTTCACTTTGCTGATGGTTGATGTCTTGTAGTTTGTAATTTTGAAAATTTGTATTTATTTGTTTTCTCTTTAAATTGTTAGCGATGGAAGATTATTAGGCTAATAAGGAATTTCTTGTAAACATAGAGAAACGTGAGGAATAGAATTTGTAATCGTTTCTCCATTGCTAGTGAAGTTGCTCTCATCTCACTGTAGACGTAAACACTTACTAAACCACGTATATCCTTGTATTATGATTGCTTGATTATTTTTCTTTGTGTTTCATATTTATGAAAAATAATTAGGCCATTCAGGAAACCTTTTGCCTGCTCCTTATTTTCATAAGCCATGTTTGTGTTGGACAACTGGACATCTCACATGTTCTTACTGTTCATTGAGAAAAGTTGTGAAGTTGGAGTTGCTAAGAGAATAGTCCAATTTAAATTAGATTACAACATTGCAATGAATTAGGGACCCCACCAAATACCATGATTAATCCTTAGTAAAAAGAAAATTTAGAGTTTATTCCATTGCATCCTCCACTTACCATGTTAAGAAAATGATTTAAATGATAACTAGCTAGTGTCTTCCTTTTTTCCTTCATCAATATTTTCAACTATTATCATTTTTTTAAAGAAAAAGCTTGGAGTGCTCTTGATTTGAGTGCTATGTCATATATAACTAATGTTTGTAGAAAATTTGAAAACAACAATTCACTCAAATGATCAGATCCCAAGAAAGAGAAACAAAAGGGATAATCAATACCCTAAGTGGTAAAGAAAACCAATCTCTGCATACTGTGTGTTCTTGGGGATGTTTTAGCCAATGTTATCTAAAAACCCTTAAATAATTGACCAAAAACTCCAATAGGATCCTAACTTGGGAAAGAATGGTTTCACCATGTGAAATTGATGATAAATATGAAATTCCTCATTTATGATACATAAAAAAGGTAGGGGAAAAGGTGGTCCTTATGCCTAAGCCATGTGGGATGTGGGGATCTGACATGTCTAAATAATGAGAGTTGTGAGCTGAATGAGACTTCATTAATGGAGGAAGGTTTTGAGTTTTGATTGAGTTATGACCCCCAACTAAGAGGACATGATTAGACTAGTGAATCTTTAATAAAGGAAGCTATAGAGTTTGGCATCCTTAACCATCAGCAATCACAAAGATGGTTTTAATTTATGAAGAGAAACTACCAAAGTGGGGGGATATTTTTTTGTGATCTGGTTGGTCCCTGTCCATGTCAATATATATGTATATATGTCATGGTATCAAACCATAAATATTAATTCTTTCACTTTCACTTACAATAAAATTTAGCTGCACATGTTCCTCTCTCTCTCTCTCTCTCTCTCTCTCTCTCACACACACACTTTCACACTCACACAGTCACACCCCATAATGGATGGACAAGAGTGTCAGAATCAATGATATTTCTGATATCTTTAGCTATGAAAGTTTTCATCTCCCTTTTCGCCGGAGGAGGAGGCTCTTTTAGCCCGTGTGGCTTTTAATCAGCCTAACCGGTGTGTATGCTGAATTACCCCAACGATCGAATAGGATAAGAACTCCCTCGGTGCGCCTCACAGATTCCCCGTAACATTATTTTAGTACGTCTCTTGGGTGAGCGAGTGGCTTGTTGCCCTCGCCAATATGGTTTAAGACTGAGTCACCTTTTTTTTTTTAGTTTTAGCTTTCTTTGCTTTTAATCTGTCTTTAAACTTTTTTACCTCATTTTTAATCTTCAATAAAAAATTTATTTAAAAAAAAAAAACCTACAGTTGCTGAAGAATCCTATAAGGAAACAACCATTGATGTCCCTATAAGCTGATAGCTACCAAGGTATTTGGATGGCAGTAGCAGCGGCAGTGACAGTGGTAGTGGCAGTGTCTAATCTCTAATGTGGGCACTGAGGCTTATAGCAAGCTGTTTTAAATATGGTTTCACTATTACTATGGCTGCTTCCACGAGATTTTCTACACTAAAATGATCTCAATCGTTATTCATTCCAAAGTTTCTTGTACTACAAACATTCAAATTTCTTATTCTGTAGACAACCCCACCTCCAACTCATTTCAAGAGAGAAAAAGAGAGACACGGCAATATCAGTGTCATTGTCATTGGTCTTTATATAGGATAGCCGCAATAATCAGGTGGGAGATGGGCTGGAGAGAGAGAGAGAGACTATATTCTCTACCATCAGTTTATTGTTACAATAGGTCCTACTGTACTTGAAAGGAAGTGTACATACTGATCATTCTAATCATTTGGATTTCCTAAGATTTTTGGAGTGGTGTGGCCCACCAATAATGTAAATTAATGGGAAAACATATGAAAGGCATTCCCATTCTTTGCTTTGAATTTGTAATAATTTCCTTGAGAAGGGTTTTTTTTTTTGTTTTTTTTTTATGGGTAATCTAGATTGTGTTTGGTATGTATTCTTGGAATGCATTCTAGGTCAATCTCGACAAACCAAATCAAGAAAAGAAACCTTTCGAGATAAACCTAATAACAAGTTTCTATGGTTAGTTCACCCACATGACTTGTATGGATGGAGTACCACTGAATAGACCACAAGTCAATTTGATGTTTCAATAGAAGCAAAAGCCCATCATGTTAGAGCTTCTCCTTGTTTCTTTAACTATTCAAATTTAAAAAAACATATACATAATTAACTTTTTTAAATATATATATATATGTGACAAAGTTGGACTAAATTGAAATAGAGTTCCCCAACAATGATGTTGTGGATCATATGTCTAGGTTTTCTTTAACTACCACATGACAAATAATATATAGCATTGTTCCTTTAAGTTAGGTGGGACCTAAATTTCATTGACTTGTCGTAAGCATAGCCCTCCCTACTTGTATCCCAAGTTTGATTCTCCTAGACTACATTTCATGTCAAAATAAATAAAATAATAATAATAAAAAATTTCCATGGGATGCCATGATGACCTCACTCTTTCTTATGTAAATGTCCAAAATACCTTTCCTAGCTACGACTCCCAAAGTCTCATCCAAACGTAGGATCCCATAAGTGACGTGAGAACCGTGAATGAAGGAAAATTCGGTCCATAGTCAAAAGACAAAGTCTTTGAAAGATTTTAAACCGTTGAAAATACAAGAAATTAATTTGCAATACATGATATGCCATGTGATTGAAAATTTTTATATATGAGGAGGTTCTACCTCTTCCCATATAATGGTTACAAATATGGCAAAAATTCAACCACGTGGAAGTACCTTATTCTATCCACATGGCTGTGTTGCTTGCTCTTTTTACTTATAATAATTATACGATTTGTGAACAAGCTGGCCTTATAAGCTTGGACCAATCCAGATTCTAAGTTCTTGGCATCATTAAGGAATGTTTTCAAACTTTTGGAATCCTTTTAGCCTCCCCCTCAATCAATTGTGTTACAAATTCCCTCCCCCCCCCCCCCCCACCTCTTAATATTTTTGAGACAAAAGAACCTTCATGTAGGAATCCTTCTTTACGTCATACTGTTTCATGTTGGCATCTCATGAGAACTCAATTTGCCAATTGCAACCCCACTTGGTCGATAGGCATTTAATGTACAGGTTCTACAAGGTGTCTATGTCGTTAAGTTTTCTTTCTCACGTCTCTCTCTCTGTGTTTACAAAGAATTTTGTGTAACTCTAATGATCTCTCATCGTAGACAATTTAAAGGGAAAACAAAAAAATACAAATTTCTATAACTACCCCCATGTAAACCCTTAAAAATCGATAGAGCTTTTAATAACAACCATTCAAAGGCAAAATACAAGGAATCAACCCTCAACACTTAACTCTACATTAATTTGAAAATTCAAAACATAGGAGGAGAAAATCCATTGGACAGTGGGTTATGAAATTTGACATGTAAACAACCCAAGAGAAGTTATATTTATATATCCAAAATTCAAATTTGGTACATCAAACCTCCATATGGTATATAAATAAAGGGGAAGAGTTTTCTGTCTAGGAGCGTGTCCCCTCGCTAGCACAAGGGCCAATAGAAACGTACATGAAAACATAGGGAGGGTTTTTACTTTTTATGAGTGGTAAGGCGATCATTTCGTCCCATCCTATGTTTGGGCACCGGAGCCATACTACCATTCAAAGTCTTTTTCCCATAAATAAATTATTTTGAGAATATACCTCTATAGACAATTTGTTTAGGGAACCTTTTTACTATAATTGCCATTGATGATCTAGACATATCTTTCTAATAAAGTCCACACGCGCTCCTTAGAAAAACTTCTAGCTATAAATTCCGCCGAGAGAGAGAGATAGAGAGAGAATCAAGGTTTTCTTCGGATTTAGGAGTTACAAAAGGGTAGCACTTGAAACATCTGTATGTATGGTTGCATATGTACCATCTTTAAAATGGAAGGGAACCTCCAACGAAGGGTCATAGACAGAGAAAAACAGACTAGCACTTTTAAGTTGTTGGCTTCTTTTCTTTTTTTTTTTCTATTTTTTGGGCGCTATCACTATCTAAGTGTTATGCGAGAGAAGGGGCGATACTTGGATTAAGAGGGAAAGCAAAAAATACCTTATTTTATAACTAGACTCCATTATATAGTTAATTGATTTAAGAGAGTGTGACTACACCAGCACTGAAGCACTCCCATGTGTCTAATCTTTCTTCTCCTCAAAACAAAGGGATAGAAGTGTCTTTTCAAATAGAGAGGAGAGAGATAGACTCATAGGCCAGCACTCCTAGACAGTTTTTTTTTTCAAAATAAAAAAAATCCAATATTTGCTATTAGTTTCATGGAATTTTTATCGTATGCGGTTCCCTGACCGGTACGATTCCCTAGTGCCTCTCACAAGAGGGGGGGTGGGACCCATCCAGGCAGAGTATTCGGTCAGGTGCCCCAGATGGATCCCACCCCCCTCTTGTGAGAGGCACTAGAGAACCGCACCGGTCAGGAAACCATAGACAATAACGATTCTAGTTTCATGGGTGGCTATATACCATCCTCATGTGGTTTTCTAGTTTTTTTTTTCTTCATTATTTTTTTTTGCTTACAAACTTGGTTTAATGCTTTGCTTTGATGACAATGGGGAAAAAGTTTAATACATTATTTCTATATATAGTTGATATTGGTTAGGAAAATTGACATGTCAATCAAAATGGTTCCTCTATTTATCAAAATGGTCTAAACAATATTCCTCAAGACTCAAATCAAGGGGCCATCCACCTTTTTTGTTGTCAAACAAGGAGTCTTCCACCAAAATAAATCAAAGTAATTATAATGCCTTTGTCCATGTAGTTTATGCTTTATATGTAGAACAAGAAGTGCAATTCAACAACTCATTAACAATCAGATTTGGAAAGGGGGGGGGGTATGGAGAGGGGGTGAGCAACTCTCCTCTATTTGTCTAGTTATTTTACATCCTTCCTCCCCCACACCTCTAAGCATTCCTGGAAAATCAGGTTTTGACTCGGGCGAGTCATACAAGTCGAGTCAAAAAAATATGAAACCTGGTCATGAGTCATGAAGTCTCACTCAAGTTTAAGAAATGATCAGACCATGACTGAGTAAATCCGAGTTTTTATCAACTTTATGTTTTTGCCCGAGTCACTTGAAACTCACCGAATCTTATTTTTTTTATTTTATTAGGTCATATACTATTCATCGACTTCAAGTTTGTTCTACAACTAAACAAAGCCCTGGAATTTTTGTTTGTTGTCTTTAGTACTAGTCTTTTTTCTTGTTTTCACTATGAAACAAACATAGCCTCAGTCCCTCTTTTCATTTGGAGAATGAGAAGAAGGAAGATATTACAAAAACAATAAGAAAACATAACTCATCTTGATCAGGTTTGACTCACTTGACTCACTAGATTTTAAAAAGAGCGGGTCGAATCGAAAAACCTGATTTTCCAACTATGCCTCGAGGGGATAATAAGCTATATATATAAAACAAAAAATAGTGATATGGAACGGGAGGGGGAATTTATGCCTTACCCTTAAGTGCCCAGAGCTCTCTAGACCAAACAACAATTCCCAAATACAATTAAAAATGAACCAATTTGATTTTCCAAAATATTATTTGAACACAAGAGGTTATTTTTTCACAAACTATTACATATAAGGGCCTACTTATGTTTTAGCAATTGTTCTTGATACAATAGTGACCCGTGGGCTACATTTAGATCGAAGCCCAACTCAGAGTATGTGCTAATGAGTCAGACCTTCATCCCTGAAACCAGAAGCAATACATTTATTCAACTTACCTTCTAACCTACTCTTCTTATTTCCCTCCCTCCCTTCCCCAAAACACACACACACACACAACACCCTACCTACTCTTTTTGTTGTGTATGTCACGAATTCTTGGACCCGTTTTGAATAATGACCCGCTTCGACATTTTTGGTAGCGATCCGAATGAAACTTTTTCTGAGATCTGTGATGGTAGTGGAGGGCTTGGGCCGACCTGGATCAGATGGAGGAGTATTTATATTCTTTACCTGCTTTATTGTAAAGAGAGGAAGATTTGGGGGTTTTCGTTTTAGGGTTTCAAGGAGAGAGCAACAGTGCTGTTTTGGGTGTTCTTGAAAGTTCTTCAGTGTAACTTTCTCCAATTTACATAGTGAAAACAGTTTTGCCTTCACTCATGGATGTAGCACACCATACAGGTGTGTGAACCACGTTATACCTCTGTGTCATCTTGCTCTGTTCTTGTTTCTTTTCGTGCTTTGGTTGGTGTTTTGCTCTAACACTTTTTGAGGTGGGGTGGGGTGAGGTGGGAGATTCCTAATTATCAAATAGACCAGTACATCTCAAAACCAAAATGTGAGTGGAAAACCAGTACACAAAAAGGAAAATCAAACAAAGGGGCGGGTCATTAGATAAGAACTGTTAAGTGTATTTAATCATTACAGTTTGAAGCTCTGCCAATAGATCTTAAGAACTCCATTGCTATCTTCCTAATTATCCACTACAAGGTTCATGCACACACCAACCATGTTTACCAAAACCAGATGACTCCATTATTCCCAAAAATTCTCAAAAGCTTGGAGGCCGTAGTAGAGTGGCTCAATAATTGAATAAAGCAAAGGAGAAGGAATTCATTAATATCAGTTTATATTAGCAATTATAGGGTCTTTCTTTGTTTAATTTCAATTCTATAGTGGTTTCTGATATCTAAGTCTATAATTGGCTTTAATAAAAATGCAATTAAGCCTCCCTCGGTCTCTCCATGTTGTCCCCTCCCCTCTCCCCCAACACCTCCACCCCATGCGGCCATGCTTAATCACTTCTTAACTATTTAGTTTTTCATTACTAAATTGTACTAAATTGTACTATCTATCTATCTAGGGCGGCATGCCTTGAGGCTTAGATTTATTTTATTTGTTTTAGGCTTTCTAGTAATTAGGTGATGACTTAAGGAGGCATGCATTGCATTCAACTCCTCCTACTTTGGGCTTTGCCCAAACATATGTGGTCACTCCAATCACTAATTATAATTAAGCAAATGTAAAAAAGTTTTTAATTTTAAGAACTCATCAGGAAGATCCGATAGATAATTGACCCGATTACACATTCCCATTATTAATTTGTTCCCCATAACAGGAGCATCTGGGTCACATGGTAGTACATGTGAATGAGGGTTGAGCACAACCTGGCCAATGATCACTCACTACTGAACACCACTATTATTAATAGATACCATTTGGTGGCAACTGGTAAGTGTTGCACTGGGGGCAGTGATTCAAATCAACCCTTTTATGTGGGGACCAGATTCGAGCGACGACACGTGTATACATCTATTTGGACTGTAGTCTGGTATCTTGACACGTTTGTGTGCTATTACAGGAAGGACCATTCCTATAAATCTATATTAATGCATGTGTTATTGGCACTCTTAACTCTAATGGCAAAGCTTCCTCATTTTCAGGTTATATATGAAATTATATTGTAATAGAGAGGAACATTATGGGTCTGTCTCAAGTATTCACAAAATTCACATGATGGGTTTGGAAGAAATGAATTATCAAATTTCCATTTCTTTTCTTTGGGTCTGGTTTGGTGGAAGCAAGAGGGATTTAAGTGAGACCATATCTAAATTGCCTCGAAGAACCTCCATTTTTTTAAAGTTGATAAGATTGAAACTTGTAAACAAGATCTGAATTAAGGTGTTATATATGTTTCAAACCCAAAGTCATGAATGATTGATTTGAAGTAAGGATTGTTAGTGCTTTTCCAGTGAGAGTGAGTTGTTTGCCTTGGGAAAATGCCCCCTTTTTTCCTTCCTCTCCTTCCCCATCAATTATTGAAGGTTACTCAACTTAGTTTATTTCAGTTTAGGCACCAATCATAATTTGAATCTAGTGGAAACCATCTTTACACGTCTGAAAAGAGCCCTCCCAGGGTCTTCAAAGCTTGGAAGCATGTTCATGTCCCTATTCAAGATCCATGTGTGTTCCTCACATCAAACCCCCCCCCCCCCCCCTTGAGTGGAATCCAACTCCTCTTCAACCATAGATTCCTTCTGGTAGTGGGTTTTCCCTTTCACAACCAACCCAGAAAAGGGTATCACCCTTAATTCCTTCAAGAAAAAACCAAAAAAGAAAGCTTTTTTTTTTTAAATAAAAAAAAAAAAAGAGAATGGGAGAACCTCAAATCTCTTAGCACCCAATGGAGCAGTTCAATTCTTCACTTTATAATCAATGGCTGTGTCTCCACCATTTTGGGGCTAACTTGTAGAAGAGAATGGGAGGTTCTAGCTAGCTAGTAGAATCATCTATGATCCAATGAGTTGTAAGTCATGATGTAAGTATATTTCTTTGGATCAAAAGCATAGTCTATTGGCCTTCAGATGTGTTCTATATTAATGTCTCTCATGTCCTCTAATGGTGCCAACTCATTCTAGATCCCAGAGGATATCACCTGACAATATTAAACTTAACTTTTCCAACCCTTGTCTGAGAAAGAGGGAGAAGATCTATGGCATGTGTGGTAGGAGGAAACACAAGGAAGAGATGGGATAAAAGGAAAACAATATCTAATAAATCTCTCCTCCTTAACTAACTCATAACCAAAGCATCAAACATAATTCACCAGAGGAAAAATAAATAAATAAATAAAATTGGATTTAACCATATTATTGTGTTCAATTACTTTATTTGCAGGTCAATGTTCTTCAATAACTGATTACATGCATGTGAGAATCAGAATTTGATGCCTTCTTTTATTCTTTGAACCTGTCTAAGTAATACAAATTATTGACCTTGGATCGATGACAAAAGATACCTTGATATTGAGGGTTACCTGACTGACACAGGGGCATCTATGAACTTTCTTCCCTCCATCCTTGAAAAGGAAAAAAAGTTTTAACATGTTGAAGCTACTTTCTTTCTGAATTTCCAATTTGGGAAGGTGGATGAACGTACTAGGGTTTTAAGGAGTCAAATTGACCGATACTGATCTTGATTAGGGATGATTTTGAATAAAAATTAATTCGAAATTGATGGAGAGAGACTCTTACCTGATTCTGAGTTTTTAAACCTTAGAATGAATAGAAGGTTGGAACAACTTAAGTTTGACAATTAATTTCATAATAATAGCAACATATGATGAGCATTCATCACTGATTTCAAAACAAGCTTCTTGTGGTCTCTCTAAACCTTGTCTGTATATATTATCAAAGAGCTTCACTTCTTGAATATGTGCTCACAACTTATCCTGTTAAAGTGTTTCTGCAACACAAGAAAAATAGATAAAGAAGGATAAAAAGAAAGGGATCTTTCTAAATAGTGTCACAATCATTGATATGGCTGTGATGATCATAGATATATATATAGTTTTCTTTCTCCCCCCCTATAGCATGGGAAGAAATCATAAAATTTAGGAAAGAGAATGTATGAGTCTGATGCCCTATTAGCTGCTTTACTAGTTGATGATGGTGTCACTCTTAATAAAATGATATTTTCAAAGAATCTTTTCTAAGCCTCATTTTTTCAAGATTCTCCTTTTTCAAGTATTGAACCTAATTAAGCAGAAGATTGTACCTGAGGTTGCTATTGTACCTCAGTTTTCTCTCTATCTCTCTCTCTCTCTCTCTCTCTCTCTCTCTCACACACACACAATGAAACACTAAAATATAATCAATTTGTACAATGGGCCGGTTATGGAAATAAATGAGATACTGTCTCAGACTTGGCTCAATAAGAGACTACTATTCCATGCAAGTATTGGTAGTAATGAACCCAAAGATTGGAAGCTTGAAGTACCAAGTAAGAAAGAGCTCGAGCCATATGCCTCTATTCAAGAACCCAAAGATAGTGTTGTTGCCCATATCAAACAAGTTGCAGAAGTTGAATTCCAACATTAATTTATTTTAAGAAAAAATGGATCCACAAGAAGAGAGAAAGATTTCAAAATTTACATCTTCATCTTCCTTGTACATAGAAGTACTTACAAGACTTACAATGCCTTCAAGCCTAGAAGAAGAAAAAAAAAAAAAAAAATTCCTATTTCTTCTTCTTTTTTTTTTTTTGTTTTTTTTTTTTCTCCCTTTTCTTTTCTCTAAACAAAGAAATTACATATTATCTACTCGTCCTCATCTACTCTTCATTCCACCCGGGGAAATTTTTCTCTTGGGTAGGAAAATGTTCTTCTCGTATTTATTTACACCTTTGAGTTTCTCCCTCTTGAGTGTTTTTTCCACTCTACCAAACGGAGCAAAAAGTCCATAACCTGGAAACAAAATATAAATTATAAATCAATAAAAGCTTGAGAAAGAAAAAGGTGTATAACAAAACATGCAAAAGCAATAGAAATTCATAGATCAAAGTTCTTGCCTCAGAGGGCTCTCCAAGAGAATAAGAGGCATTTGTGTCCTTTGGAATTTTAGAGACAAGAATGCCAAACCCTTGTCCTCTATCTCTCAATACCTACAAACAAACACATAAACAAAAAATCTCTCATTTTATTTTGCTGTATTGCAAAACAAAATTTTAATTAAAATGAAAATTGCAATTAGAAATTGTTGGGTAAGATTAAAGAAAATATTAAATACCTTGAATGCATCTTCATCTGTTTTATCATCACCAATGTAAACTGGCAAAACATCTTTGCAATTAGCAAATCCTGTGAAAATATAACCCAAAATAACAATTTAGTGAAAGACCCATATGACCATTATTTTCTAATAGTTTTATTAATACCATTTAAGTGGAATAAAATGAGGATCTTCTTTTTAATTATAGAAGAAGAAAAAAAAAAGATGGGTAGGGCCACAGAGGTTCCTTTTCTTTAATTTTGTTTTCCTACAGTTTGGATCATATAAAACTTCAACAAGATAATTAACAAAGTTAATCTTGTGACTAATGATGGAATGTGTGTGTCTTTTGTTATCAATAATTAAATTTAAATTAAAAAAAAAAAAAAACTTACCAAGTGACTCTAATAAAAATTCAAGTGCCTTCCCCTTGTCCCACTTAATGGTAGGACGGATCTCTAGCACCTGTTTTAAGCACCAAATGGTTAGATTCCTTCTTTAATAGTCAATCACAATAAGCATGTATTAAGAGACAGAGACAGAGACAGAGAGAGATCCTCTTAAGGCATTTCTCTCTGAAGCTCCCCATGTGGCAGCAATATGGAAGGAGAAGAAAAACACTGCAGAGGGAACCAAGAGAGAGAGAGAAGAATCTGATGACCAATTAATGAGTCCAAGTCTTACCTTCCTTCCTTGACTCAGTCGAAGCTTTGGGTAGTCTTTGAGCACTGACCAAACTATTTCTGCAACTGCACTCCAGTTCTGAAAAGTCAAGTCATACTTCAAGTCAGAACTAAATATCTTTCTTGGACCAAAAAATTAAATAAATTTATAAGAATAAAAGTAGGGAATTGTGATTTTGAATTCAAACCTTTTCGTCAACACATCGAAAGTGGACTGATACACAGAACTTGTTGTTCTCAACTCTTGCTCCTGGTATCGATTTTGTTTTCTCCACTAATACTTTGTTAACCTGAAATTATTTGAATTTTAATGTTCAAAACCCATTCTTGTTTTTTTTTCTCTAATTTAATCATTTTTTGGGATGTTTTGAAAGAAATTAAAGATTAAGGAAAACCAATTACCTCTTCAATCATGGGTAAAAATTCACTTGCAGGTTGGAAAAGAACAGGTTGTTTAGCCTGGAAGAGCACCAAAGTTTGAGAAAAGAGAAAACAACAAACAGAGAACATTAAAAGGGTAAACTGTACTTTCAGAGTGGCAACTCACTTTCTTGTACTTGCGACCTTTGGCTGGTCCTCTAATATCCATCCCATGGCTACCAGCATAGTACAGCTCTGCTAATTTTACAAAGTTATACACCTACAAGGAAAAGAAGCAAAGAAATTCTTATATGCAGATGGACAAGAAACCATCTTTGTAGACTTATCAGAAGAACAATAGAGGATTAGAACCCAGAGAGTGAAAAAAAATTACAAATTTTTAAAGAAAAAATGTACCTTGTCTCTGCATCTTCCACTCACGATCGCAGTGGGAAAATATCTAGCGGCGTTTCTAACAGCTGCCCTCATCTGCTTTCATGGAAACCATAACAAAAGAAGAATTAATAAATCTCATGAAGGAGCTAGAACCCTGAAGTGGACGACTCTAAAAGAGAAAACTAGAACAGTAAAAAAAAAAAAAACAGAGCACAGTGACGAACCGCATCAGACATGAAAGCTCGATCAGGGTCCTCTACGATCGGTGAAAGGGTACCATCGTAGTCAAGAAACATCACGATTTGCTTCCCCTTTGAAGCACTAGTAATTTCCTCGAACATATTCAAAGCCGATGGATGATGAACCATCCAAGAACCATGTTCTTCGTTAGCAGAAAGAGAAGCAGTGGACTTGATATGAGTGGGAGAAGAAGCGTTCATTGAATCAACCCAAGCATTGATTTTGGGTCCAGTGGCTATTTCAAGTTTTGGAACAAATTTCTTCTTTGGATTGAGTGGCTTCTGTCCCGCAGATGAAAACAGGGACAGAGACGAGTTGGACACAGGCAACGTAATCGCCATGTTAATTGCAGAGTTTGCATCGGAAATGACCACATTCTGCTTCGTCATCTTTGCTTTGTCACTGAAATGCACTAAAAGAGAGCCCGAATTTGCAAATTTAGTAAAACCAAAAGAAACAGAGTCAGCAGTAGATTCTCTGCTACTCGTTAGAAACCCAAAATGAATCACAAAAAGAACCCACTAAGGATCTTGAGCTGTACCGGTGTTTCTGGTTATGTTATCAGTCAAACAGAACTGATCGTGAGGAAACTAGAAATCTAGAAGTGGTAATGAACGATGAACAAAAGGAAGAAGCAACGGAAAGGGGAACGAAAGCTCTGTTTTCTTGCTTTCTGCTCTGCAACTTCTGGGGTTTAGAAACCCAACTGAATGGTCAAACCAGAGAAAGAGAGAAAGAAAGAGAGAGAGAGAGAGAGCAAAACTTGAGGATTAATGCTTAGAGAGGTGTCGATTGAGGGTGAGAGACACAGCCGCGTGTAGTCAATTTATAGTTGTTTCTCAACACTAACGGACGAAATTCCTTCCGGGCCTCCTGCCTCCACTCTGTGTTTCTCTCTCTACTCTTTCTCTCTGAGTCTCTAAACTGCACCCCACAACCCCCCATGTGGTCCCCAAATCCTGAGTGTCCGTCCACATGGACCCCACATACAAAGGGAACTTTTACTTCCGCCGTCTTGGCAGTTACAAATTATCTTCGTTCCTGCCACGTATACAACATTCCTTGGTTGTGTATCCCACGTGGCTAAACCAACCCATTTGGGCTTATTTCCCCCAATAATGGGCTTCATAATACGGTGTCAAGTCCGTAAACTGCTACCTAATTGCAGGAACAAAATAGGTGAAAAAGTTTCCTAAAACTGGAGAGACTCGACCTCCCCTTGTAAAGGTGTAAAAACCTCTGTTTTAAAACAACCTTCTCAACCTAACCAGTAACTTCAAAACCAGCAGCGATCATCCATCTTTTTATGTATTAATTCCTGTTTTTCGGCAAGGGATCTTAAATTATTTTTTTCTTTTTTTTTTTTAATAAATTTTTTTTTCTTTTTTATTACATGTTGTCAATGTGTACTTCCTTTTTACATTCTTTTTCATTTCTCTTTTCTCCTTCTCATTAAATATGTGGGTTCTCTTTCTTGTCCTCATTAAATATACTGTTTTGTTTTTCACTATTAATGGTTGACTCGCAAAAAACCAATATAAGTGGGCAACTTGTAATTCTCCTTTTTTTTATTAAAATAAAAAAAATTAACAAGAACGAAAAAGGGTTTGGTTTTCCCATGGTTTTGAAACTTGATAATGGAGGTTTCAAAAAAAAAAAAAATAAGGGTGTCTGTATGTGTAGTAGACCACCTCCTCTCCCAAACCAATTCAAAGTAAACATTTTGACCAAATTATATGCCATATGCTTCTTTGCTTCCAAGAAATTACCAAGACAGAGAGAAAGACATTCTAGAAGGAGAGGTTCTGTTAATTTCACCCAATTAAGCTTTAACAAGTGTTTGGTTTTTACCACCGAAAAAAATAAAACAATTTTTTGGTCTATAAGCTGCCCTTGGATCATGTATTCCTAGAATCAATTTTAGTTTTGAAGAGTAGAGAATCTAAAACTTGAGTAAATGAGGGCTGAAATGTAAGATAGATGTACCTATCTATGTGGGTTCTCTCCCCATCTCTCTCTCTCTCTCTGAGAGTATTTGGACTTCGAAGTAGCCTTTCATATGGAGCCACAGGACTTGTAGGAATAATGTGGCCTAATTCAAAAGATCCCTTTCCATGTTAGTAAGGATGACAAAGTCTAACCAATCAAACATTCATAAAACCCTAACTTGCAAAAGGGGCTTATTGATTAATTTCAGAGGGTAACTGGGGTGAAATCCGGGCCAGGGGCCCAAGGTTTCTGCCAAAACCAATCCCAGCAATACTATATGGGTTTTAACCAACTATTAAGTACTAACCAATAGGGGCAGAGCAAGGTGGGCCCCAATTTGATACGGGCCCATTAACATAACTTGATTGAAGGTGTGGAATGTGGATCCTATATATTACATTGTTCCAAAGAAATATAATTTATTGGATGGTGCAAGACTCAAACTTTACTCCAATAAATAATGATATATAACTGTTTGGTATCATTTCAGGGGTTCTTAGCATATAATACAAAGATAAATTAAACAAATGAGAAACAAAAATTTACCAAGGACTGTATCATATTTGATTTAGTTTTTATTTATATTTTTCTCTTCTAATATATAACTATAAGTTTATTTTTGTGGAAAATGACTGAAATCTAATGTCACAGGTGGATCTTCATTTTTTGTATTCTTCTAATTTTCATCTTTCTACTTTTTCTTCTTGTTACAGTAGAACTGTTGAACTGTTTTCTTTTAAGTGGGTCTTCCATAAGAAAATTTGGTGATTTAATGGAAACTTGGATTTAAGTTGGGTCTTGGTTGGTAGAGGTCACAGAAGAGGGGTTGCGTGGGGCATACTATATATTTTGTCTTATTAGGGGCTTGAGGTTCATGTGATTTGCCCATTAAATGGTTGTTTCTCTATGTCCCTTGCTCTAAGTCAACTAGCTGACTCTAGGCTTGATGAGGTTACTTCAATATTTCAATTTAAATTTTGGCCGGGACCAGTTGAAGACAGAGTTCTTAGTTTGGTACATTTAACACCCATCAATCTATTGTTTTTTTTTTCTGGTTTTTTTTTTCAGTGAATCCCATCAATCTATTGTTTGGTAAAGATGTTATTCCCCAACTTTGCCATCCTAAAATATGATTTTCTTCTACTCTTTCAGTTTTTTTTTTTTTTTTTTGGAAAGAGAGAGAGAGAGAGAGGTGGATAGAACATTTTGCCACTAGATTATTCCATTCTTGTATGGGTTTGTCAAAGATTCCTACATCTTGAGTAACCCATTAAACAAGTATTTTGCACGTTTAGTTTTGCTTGCTAAACAGGATTAAGAGACTTCTGACATTTGATAGCTTGGCTTGACATAACATCTTATGATTTGGGAACGTATCTTAAGTGGAGTTTACTAAGAAAAAACAATAAATGTGCAAAATGTAGAGGGAGATATCACTACTGTTGAACATAGACTATTTTTTTTGTTTTTGTATATAAATAGTAATGGAAATTTTTCAACAGAAATTTATTGATTTTGACACTTTTATCCTGTTCATATAATGAGAGAAAAAAAAATGGAAACGATACAATTCAAATTTTTATACTACTAACTTTTTATTCCTTATTCTCCATTTTGATGAGAAATCAGGAGAGAACTAAGGGAATGAATTCCAACAACAATTATGATCAAAATGATCTTTAAATGTTGGAACTTTAACATTGTAGACATCATGTTCATGTCATCATCTAATCATCATATGATTGATTTCTAGTTTAATTAATCTGCGTAGAATTTGTTTAATTGAAATGTCTCTTTTTTCTTCAAGAACCTAGACCACTTATGAGACAAATGGAATAGTCTTATACATGATTGGCCATACAATGTAGTTGGGAAACTAAATCTAAATTATTTTTTTGTGTGTGTGTGAGAGGGGGGGAGGGGGGAGGGCATATAAGGGTAGAACCCCATTCTTACAAATCCTGATTGAAATGAGATGGGTTTTATATTGAAGCCATCAATACTATGTCTCTTTGAGTTGGGCGTAAGACTAGATGTCCTCCCCCTCCCAAATCTGAAAAAGAGGTATTTTTGTATATTTTTTCAATAATTTGTAAACCCTAGAGGATGGCCCAAGGTCTTGAATATTGTAAGGCAAATAAAATAAAAATAAAAAGAGAGAGGCTAGAACCCAAGGTGATAGGTATTGTTGGTTAGTCTGACCATTGGATAAATGGAAAATTCCATGGACAATCCATGTGTTGCGATTGATTGTGTATCTCAATCGTAGTGGTTTATTCTACATGAGGTTTTTCCTCTGGTTTTTAATGATCTTTATTTTAACAAACAATTCTAAATAAAAATTATTATTTTTCATAATTTATGAAGTATTATTTTATGTAAGGCACTTCCAAGCTACAAATGATTGATGGAGAATGCCCATTCACAAAGAGTTAGATTTCTTTAAAAATTAATCCATGACTTGCCTTGGTGATAACATTATCAACATTTTCACTAAATTAGACCCGTACATAAACTGTTGTGTACATAGTTGTGCTTATTGGGTTCTAACTTAGTATATGCCATAAAAGGCATCTTGGAAGGTCTACCTACCAATCTCTCTCTTACTTGTCAAAACAAAAAGCATTTGATTAACTAGTTAATAAATTTGTTCCAAAGGGGGAGTGGAGAAGAGAATGCTTTAACACGAAATGCTTATTGTTCACCATGTAGACATCCATTGAGCTCATTTCCTTGCCTTTCTATTTTTTTACTCAACTTCATTTGGAACATAATCTAAGAAGACTATAACCACTAGCTAAGAAAAGATACGACACCAAGCTATGAGCTATGTTGGACCCTTGTACTCTTTCTTGTGTTTATCTATCTCCCTGTGGTGTGTTCCAAGAGTTGGATCTAATCACCAAGTTTATCCAGTAATTAATCAAGTCCCCAAACCTCACAAGCTTTTGGATTAGTCCTATCAAATAGAGTAACTTATCTTTCCTATGTAAAAAAAATCTGTTGACCCATTTGGCCAAAGATTTCAATCCATTTCTTGCCAACCAAACATGACTAATACTAATAGATTGATTTTGCCGAATGAGTAAACGACATCGCGCCTTTGCTTATGTATTGATTATGCTAGTGTATACAGTGGCCTAAAGGCACGACAATTATTGAATGCTAATTTATAACAACGTAGACTAATTCATTCAAATCGATTTTATCTAATTTGTGTTAGGAACTTAGGTCTTATCCTTAAAAACTAGCCGTTAAGGAGAAGGTGCTTGAATACCTATTAATTCACTTACATTCACATTCATATCTGATGTGAGAATATATATATATTTTTTTGGTGCCTAATGCATGGATATCCCAACAATTTGTTATGTTCTTAATACGTGTATACATAAATTCATCATTATTTTTATTTTATTATATTTTATTCTAAAATTTTACACAACAAAGAAACTAGAATTGTTGGTAACACATGTCATTGCGCCATTGGAAATCGAGTGTAGATATTTGATGACAAGCTGGCAAAGTTTGATTCAAGAGCACAAAAGCTGCCACTTCTTTCCATCTGACTCGTCCGGAACTCAAAGGGTCTGAGTCTCCTGTGTGGAGGTTTTTTTGCTTTCTTTGCTTTATTGCAAACCGACGGGGAAACAGTACTGGAAGTTACAGTCTCTGCCATTGCCCGTAAATGGAAGAGATTCTCCGACGAATTGAGACACGTGGTTAAAGATCCGTGAATGTGGGGGGTGCCAAAGGAAACGCTAGAAAGGTGCTCTGCACCCTAAGTCAGTGGTGTTGCCACTTGGCCCAAGTCCGTATGATTAAACTCTCTGCCTTACTTCCGCTCCATTCCTTTCCAGACACATACTCACATTGTTCTTTGTTTTTGTTTCTTTAAAAAGTAAAAAAAATTCCACGTAAGTCCAAACAACACTGGTTAATGCTTTTTTTCTTTCCATTCTTAGCTTCAGTCAGACTCACTCACGGGGAGAGAGATACAGAGAGAGAGAGAGAGAGAGAGAAAAGAATAGAGATTTGATAGATTGATAGATCAATTTGAGGAGGTTGAAGTGAAGGCTTTTCAATCAAAGAAAAGAGGGAGTTCAGTACAATTCTGTCTTTACATTCATGGTTCGCCGTCTCTGTAGAAAGGAAGGTGCAGAGAGTCTGTAACTCTGTACCCAGCCTTCCTTGAAGCCAAACACGTAAAAGGGTTTCGATTCTTCTTGTTTTCTTTCTTACTTTTACAACATGGAAGTCACCCCCTAAACTTTAATGGTTGGAGCTAATTTAGAAATATTTGAGAGTTAAAGAGAGCTGTTCTTCTCTTCTCTGTATGGGTTACGTAAGTGGTATTATGTTCACATTACTAAGGTAACGTAAATACGTAATCGAATAAAGACTTTGGCTTAGAACGTGACTGAAAGAACTTCCAGAGAATTAAATGTATGTAACAGAGAGATCGAGAAAGAATATACAGCCACCGACCAACCAACGAACCCATTAATAATATTATTAAAAGTATATGTTAATTTCTTTCTTTCTTTCTTATTCTGTTTTTGGGTCTTGAGAAAGCATGAGATTCGTATTCATGACATAATAATGAATGGTCTTCACATTCCAAATTCCTCTTATGCTTTCATGCCTTTTTAACTTGTTTCTTTCTTCTTTGCCTTGTTGGCCTCTCTCTCTCTCTTTCCTTTCCATCATCGCAGAGGGAGAGATGAAGAAGATCTCTTCTCTCTTTTTCCCCTTTCTTTACGCTCAGTAATCAGAATTTTAAATGATGTGTTACTGTCCTATTAATGGTAGATGCTTAAAACACGGAAAAACGACTGGTATTGGTTTTAAGAGAACTGAAATAACAAATCAAAAAAAAAAAATTTACACTTGTATAAAGAAAAGAACCTTTCTTTGTTCGTAGCGAATTTTAAAACTAAAAAAAAAATACATTCTTTGTTAAAAAGTAATCCCGATTTCTACGGCTAAATCTACGCTTTTATAGTTCTTAATCTTTTGTTTAATCATATTGCCTACCTCACTAACCTCTCTTTATTGACAGTTTATTTTGTTAATTTTTTTAAATGTTTCTTTAAAGCTTGATGATTGATCTAGCTAACTTTACAAACTATAACCACTTCTTCTACTTCCATTACTTATAAACTATGGACTGAGGAGTGAGGTCTCAACCAACTCCAGTTTCTTTCTAATTAATTAATAATTGGGTTTTTACTTACTTGGCAAAGAAATGAATGGAAGGTACGATCGATTATAGATTCGTAACGTGTTCGATGGCTACCCAGCACGAAACAGCAAGGATTCCCAATCTCACACTTTTTCCCACGTGTCATAAATGGGTTCACATATATATAGGTGGTTTCATCTACGATCCATCCTGCACTCGCATATAGACAACCTACATGTACACTGTCGGGTCGGATGCCCGACACCACACGTGTACTGACCATTCCGTCCGACCATTTTCCAGTTCTCGCAGTTTGTATTGTTGTGAAGGACACGTGCAGGTGCGTTGATTTCCGGAGAGAGAGATGGGGAGTAGGAATAACTGAATCAGTGAACCACAAAGGATGGACGGCGGAATCGCGGAACCCGACGTGCTCACCTGTCGGTTCCATCGGTTGCAAGTAAAAGAAAAACGAAGGAAGTAAAATCAATGGGGAATAAAAAGCTATCCGGTCATGGCCACCACGCCTAGACACGTAACTGCCTTGGGATGTTTGGGAATTTCCACTTTTTACATGGGGCAAAACAGTCATTTTAAGACGTCTCCAAGGTGATTATGTGTCTCTAAGCATGGTCGTCGCACCTAGCGCGTGACCAAGTAGCATTCTTTCTCCCAAAATGAATTTGAAAAAAATAAAAAAGGTAAATTATGTGGTATTAGTATGTACCCGAAAATATCTCCTCCTGATATCTTTCTACACACATCTGAAGCACCAAAACTTCATCCTTATGTTTTTTGATATTTTTTAATAGGCATAATATTTCTCATGATGCCTGCTTAAAACCAATATTGCATGCCCCCACCCAAAACATTGTAGCACCCCATAAGAAATGTCCTAAATACCCCCTATTTGATGGGTTTTTCCTACAAACCCCCTCTTTCACCCCAAACTGCACACGGGCATCAGAAGTTGGGGACCCCTCTCCCTTTTTATATTTTCAATATTATCCTTACCACCACCTTCAAAACTCCTCTCCGCATTACAACCACCTCCTCCTCCCCCTCTTCCTCGTTTGATTGAATGAACATTGTCTTTCAACCAAAGAAAATTAATTAGATGCAATTGTTGTCGCTACCACCACCTCTAAGGAATGGAGCACCGCTATGAGGCAAGAGTTGGAGAGAAGGTTGCCGACATTACTAGTGGGTAGTGGCAGAGGTGGTGGCATGGCAAAATTTTGAAATATGAAAAAGAAGATACCTCAAACATAATATTTATGAAACATAGAGCATCTCAAGTATAATAATTACACGTGAAATATCCTGGACATAATTTCTCTAAACATTAGTTATCCCTATATTTTTTTACCCAAATCAAAACGGAAACTGTTCATCATCTCTTGTAATTATTTAGTTAATTTACTTCTAAAACTTTTTGATCATGAAATAAAATTTAATAATCAAATTTAAAATGATTTCTATAAATATTTCATTTTAGTTTTGATTTAAATTTCACTTTCTTTCTTATGTATTTCTTCTGCCAATGTAGTAGGAGAGTCAATTCCGGCCATGACCTCTTGGAATCCATGCTTCCCACCTATTGGCAAGGGTAATACTGTACCACCAACTACGCTAGTAGCCGTGTTCTGCACATCTTGAATTTGGGGCTTGGAATTGGAGATTTAATTAGTTGATGGATGGGACGCATGAAACTTTTGAAGCTGCGTTGGGAGGCCTGCGGGGTTGTTCATCAACTTTCTACGTAAAAAGTTCATGAATGATTGCTTCAAAACCAATTAGTCTCTCAAATGCTTGATTAATTTTAGGAAAAGGTTTCCCACAAAAAGTGAGGGTGGGCCTTGACACAATGGTAAGGTTGATACATTACGACATGTTAATTGGTTTGAGTTAGGAAACAACATCTTTGTAAAGTGGAGATCAATTCTATCATGTGTCTAATGGGGTCTATTCTAGTGTATGGGCGTTAGATTGAATCAGTCTAAGATAAAATAGGTTAAAGGACTTAATTTAACGCATTATATCAATTCTGAAGCTATTATTAACGTATCGATTAAGAACTTAACATTTGATATCAAAATCAAACATCATGTCACGGGTTCAATTTACAGAAAGGACTATCTACCTAGAATAAAATAAAAATCATAAAAAATAATAAATAAAAAATAAAAAAAACCCCTAGCTACTAACAGACTAATAACCCTGAAGCTAGCCCCAAACACACATAATCTGATAATCTAATAATTACTCTACACCTATTGAATGTGAAGTCGATAATACCCTATTCCACCGGTACCCAATCCATACCATCCGATGCCCTCGGTCAAAGAACCTTGAAATTCATCGCCACCATTTCTTTAAGTTGTTTGGGGAACTGAACCACTGTCAACGGAACGATCCGAAATCCAATTTGGATTTGATCCGCCTAACACTGATTTGGATATATGTATCTGTCTTTCATTTCATCCCCTATAATTGCATTGGATTTGATTTACATTAAAATTTTATTATTTCTCCATTAATTATTGGTTGTCTAATTATGAGAATAGCTTGATTAGCATAGTCGTCCTATGTGAATAAGTTTATTTTCATAACAATAGTTTAGGTCACATGGAGAATTTAATTAGTTATGGGGGTTTTCTTTTGGTTAATTTAAGCATCAAAGTCATTGGAAGGTTATATAATTTGGCAATTCTTGCTTGTGGATAGATAGGGGACCATATGGGTTGGTGATCATTTGTTTAAATTTCCAAGACAAACTCCATTATATATATGGCTTATAATGTATAAAACATTTCTCCCCAGCCGCTCAAATCTTGAGTGAATTTAACTTGTTAATTGTGCCGCATTATATCATATGTTGCTTTCGGAATGAAACTTGCCACAATGCTCATGGATGATATGGTCCATATTATATAAATTGATCTCTGTTAATGATATGGCTCGTGATGTATATATAAAACCATTCGTTTACTATTCCAAATCATGAACAACATTTACTTGCTAATTAATCAAATGGTATCAATTGCTTTGGGAACTATATATAAGATTATCAATACAATTAAGCTATCACTTAGACAAATTTTTAGAGCCATGTATGTAGAAAATTGAGAATCTAAAATAACACAGAAGAGAATGGAAATCGCAAACAAATAATCACAAATGCATATATGGATTTACATGGTTCAATAAAATTGCCTACTTCCATAGTGAGATAAGATCTACTTTACTCGATCTCGATCTATGGAAAATAGGTTACAATCGTTCATCTTCATATTTCTCTCAGATTGATTACAAAGAAAGAACTTTCACTTCAAATTTAAAGTGAAACCCTATATATATAATGGGAGAGAGAATGTTGTCTGGACCTCTAGAGCTTGCATGCATGCACTAGTCAATGAAAACACACACACCAGCATTGATCTAGGCAGGATTTCTGTCTTTTCATGAGAACTGGGCAATACTGTACGTGTCTAAGCGCAAGAACCACGCTAACCATGAGACTAGGTAGCATAATTTTTTTTCATATATAATTTACCACAATACCCATATAACCCAAATAAAAAAATAAAATAAAAAAATCTTCGGCGGCTACCTCCCCAATATCATAGCCCCAACAATGTAAATAACCTTATCTCAATTTGGACCATGGAGAAATCTAATGGCTTCAAAATTGACTAGTGGTCAATCCTCCATTCATATAATAATCATATTTTAATATATCCACTAATTTGATGGCTGAAAATATATGGAGAAAAGCCATTAAAAGGTGGGCCATATGCCTGACATAGGACTCAAAGTCTGACATACAAATTACCCAAGTGTACGTGCATGCTCTAACTATATAAGGGTCAGTTCAACTTGCTAGCTCATCCCTCCATGTAGCTCAAAAACTAGTGAGACAAGTAATCCCACTCACTTCATCAATGCTTGTGATGTGTTTAAATAGACATTAGAGATATAAACAAATAGAATACTCTACTCCTTATCCTATATTCCACGCAATACTATACATTCATATGTTTATTTTAATTTGTATCGTAAGATAGTAACAAAAAATTTTCAAATACAATATAGTATCATTACTTGATTGTGAGGTGTTCATTCTTGCCAACTAAGCTATCCTATAGGTCCCGCGGTCTGATGGAAGTGTTGACTGCTAGGTGTTGACATGGATTTTTTTAGTAGACTCAAATCCATTTCTTTCACTTATTTATAATTTAAAAGAGTTTCATCTACACCTAATGACATGTCAATGAACCCGGCCTACAAATCTATCTAAATACCTCTCCCATAATTTCTTTAAAAATCAAAATTGATAGTACTACTTACAATGTTCATTGTTGTGATTTTTATTGTCATTCAAAATTCTCTCTCTCTCTCTCTCAAAATAAATTTTTTTGAAATAAAAAACAATGAAAACAAGGGGAACCTACAACCATATATACAAAACTCCAATGAGAAACCTTTAGACTCATTGAACAATCTAAAAAGAGTTTTGTGAACCTCATAACTCAATCATGGTCCAATCTGAATATGTTTGAGCATAGGGAAACCTGAAAAATAGGGGGTGATAAAAAAAAATTATTATTTTGAGATGTGATTGGACTTCGAGGCTCACAGATATTCCAGATACAAAGAATCCATTCAATTTTTTTGAATTGTTAGGTAAAATTTTTATCTATGTGACTGTTCTCACCCATTTAGATTTATTATGTGTAGTCCCATAGATCTTATATCTTATGATGTAATTAGCATCCTATTATGGTAGAATTTGGCGTGTTCATAAAGACATATTCTGGATGGATAGAGGGACCATATGGATAGTTTTTCGTTGGCCCTTATCAGAGATTATATAATAAGATTGAAACCAAAATATGTAGCGTTATAATTCACTAGATATAGTGACGCCTAGAAGGACCCATTTCACCTCACCACTAAAATGGATGTTTTGTAAATCTATTTTAGTTGTTCTTTTAAAATTTAAAAAAATAAAATAAAAAAATTCCAACATAAGAGAAATGGTTTGTGCCTCGAATAGGACACAAGGAAAACTAATTAATATATACAACCAAACCTTTAAAGGGATAAAGAGGAAGTTTCCATAAGCTAACAAGTGATCATCTTCATAAACAAACTACTACCTCTGATTATGTGAAAAAGAAAAAAAGATTATTATATATTAAGATTGAAAAATGTCTCTTCTCCTTAACATTATTAGGAGGGGAAAATAAAATAAAATACTGATCCCAAACAAAAATTTCTCCATTTAGAAGATAAATTTAACAATTAATTTTCTTTCCAACAAAGGCTTTGACTGATGAAGAAGAGAAAAAGGAAAAAACAGTTTTTTTAAAAAGAGTTTTTGTCTCGCTGCAAACAGCTTCTATTTGCTTAAGATCACACACGTACGTAACATCCAAAACCATTCCATAGACTCCATGCAAGACCCTTGAAATGCTATTTATCCACAGAATCAGATTTCCTTCTCAACCCTAATTTTAAAATCCAAGTTTCTGACTTGAGTTTGGTAAAACAGAAAACTGCCAAGCTAACTAGATTAAGTGACTTTCCGTTAGAAATGGGTCCAAGGGAACGAACTCACGCAGCCGCAGCGCCACGCACACTCCCACCCCACCCATCTTCACTGTCTCACCACCTTATCATGCCTTGATGTGACTACTTGTATTGGAAGATGACTCAACTGGGACCCTTCACTCCTAATCTTCTCTATGCATGCAATGCCATCACCCATCTCTCTCTCTCTCTGTATATGTGTCTGTGTGCAGATGAACAGTTAAGTGGATAAATCTCTGGATATTCTCCTATCCCCACCCTTCACTTTTCTTGATTTTTATTGAATTTAATATGTCAAGAGATGGTGATTACTGAAGCCCCAACCTTAAATCCATGTCTATATTTAAACTTGTTTTAAAGTTTTAGTTTTTCTTTGGCTTATCAATGCATTCACATATATTCCTTATCTTCAACTTCTTTTTTATCAATCATCTTTAACCTATGTCTCTCTTTTTTCTATTATATCTCTTTAAGAAAAAAAAATTATTTTGTAAGACTTTATTGTAGAGCTTGCTCGATCTTAATACATGTACTTTGATTATTGGAAAAAAGAAATATAAAATATAGAATAGTGAACCAGTGAAGCTTCTATTTCCAACCTAAGGAAGATGTTGGGAGAGTTGAACTTCCTCATTTGTTTATCAAGAAAAGAAAGATGGATCTAAGAAAAGCAAATCAGATCATTTGTATACTTAATTTCATGCCTATGAGGGGGATGCAAGATAGCCCTAAAGGGAAGGATATGCTGTTTCTATGGAGAGAGTACAATGATGGGGTGATTGAGAGATCCTAAAAAGAACAAGTTAGAGATTATGAAATATGAGAGAGAGGATCAAACTAGTTAAATCTTTGGTCCAATTAACACCGAATAGAATGTTTTAGTGGAGTCTTACTCTTGTCATCAAGGTGTCCCACCTTCAATAGAAAAAGGGTTACAGTTCTCACTAGAAGAGAGAGATAGCAAAGATTTATTCTTAGAGATTTCATTCTTAATGATTGATTAATTAGAGAAAGAAACCCTACCTTCTAGTAGAAGTTGCAATATTTCCTAGATATTTATATGCATTACACATAATATATTACAATACCAGTATTTGTTATGTGCCTACATGACCCGGCTTGTGATAGTGGACATGAGTCATTGGCCCATGGGTTGAACTGTTGGTTTATTCCATGACCTTGTACCTTGCACATTGTGTGTTTCTTTTTTTTGGTAACATGCACATTGTGTGTTTCCAATTCTCAGTAATATAGAATATGCTAGCCTCGTATTCATATATATGTGGAGGGAGTGTCTGAATGACACCTCTATAGGTGTATTTAGAACTTGACACCTTCATATAATTGTCCTTTATTTTATTCCAAAAGTTTTTTAAGTTAAGTGTATAAAAGGGTTTTCAAAAATAATCTGAAAGCGATATCAAAAGGTGTCATTGTCATACACATTTTTTTTAGTATACATGTGAAATGATAATATTTATCCTTATTGAAAAAAAAAAATACGTTATACTAAAAGGGCGAAAAAGTAAGATTACAAATTATTTGACACCTTGAAGGGTGTCGATAAGAAAAATCCTGCCTGACATATTTTTTTATTTGGATGATTAAGCTTTATTAAGAGAAAAAGAAGAATAAGTCTTATCTGTAAGCCCCAAGAGGATACAATAGGAAGATTCCTAGAGGGACATCATACATAAAAGGTGTAACTATATAGGGTCAAGATGGGGTGTTAAAATCCTCAGCTAATCTTAATTAACTCGCAGAAACATGCTTCCCAGTCATCAGCAGGGCAATGGAACGTTTAGCATATGATGTCTATAGGATTACATCTGTTTGGGCTCAACCCTAGAAAGAAACCTTAAAACAGACCAAAGCTGAGAATGAACTAATTCATTCTAGATTACTAAACCATAGTTTTACTAAGGTTAACCCTAAAACAGAGCCCAACCCAATACTAAGGCTGGTTTTTTCAACCTAAACCAAACTCAAGTCAAAGACCCATTAGCTATTTGGATTAATTAACTATATAAAGCTAGGTTGGAGTGGAACGAAAGCCCCTGTTACCCCCATTAATTAAGTCTAAACAAAGAGTTCGGCTTAGAAATATTAAGTTAACAACAGCTTGGAATCAATGTCTTTGAATAATAGCCACTCTTCTTGGTAATTAGAAGCACCATATGACCTAAAATATGTTTAAAGAAACAACCAAAATAGGGATTCCCATTGGATTCTTGGTTCTAGAATAATGGGTTTATGCCTTTGTGGGGTATATATTAGCCAAGTACGACATAAATTGTGTAAAGGAAAGCAGCCCCACCAAGCTCCATTTAATGTGACTTCATCACAAGTTGCTCTATAAAAATTAGCAAATAAAGAGAAAGGAACAAACAGATCTTTGAAGCACGAGAGGTCCATAACTCCTCCTCCAGATAGAAAATGCCTCTCAAACACAACCCAATTGGCCATTCTCAATTCTCAAAATCTTGGGGTCTTTCAGAGGATCAATCTCCAATCTCCAATCTCCCACGTGTGCTATTCGATCCCCTTTGATTTTATATATATATATATTTTTATTTTTATTTTTTTTATTTTTTTATTTTTTTTTCTTCTGGTTTAATCATCATTATCGAGCAGAAAAGAGAAGATGAAGCTGGGATAGATTCGGGATAGAACAAAATCTCTATTTTCCCCCCCTTTATCAACTTTCTTTTAACAGAAACAGTTAATGGGTACCTTGCCTAGAAGGATCCAAGTAAGCATGATGGGCTTCCACGTGCCAATCTACAAAGCAGACAATATAAAATCCAGAATTAACCCAAGTAAGCAAACTTCATATAATATCCAATCATCCCTTACTACCTTCCAACCTAAAAGAATACAAATCCAATGAGATGATAAAGCTACGCCCATGATGATATTGATTTGATCCCTCAAAAGTTTCCTCACTTAGTGACTCAGTAATCTCTATTAATAAGTGGGTTTTTCTTTTTCTTTTCCCCCTTCTCCTTCCATGAAGAGTGGGTTGGTTTGTGATATTTGTCATATATGTACAACCATAAAGAATGGTTACCAAATAGAATTACAGCACAATTAGTGACCATGACCACCAAACTAACCCATCATTAAGGACCACATCATACCAGCTGGGGATTAGTATTGTCACAGGACCCACTTAATTTGCATTACTAATTAATTGTATTGTTAGAAGACTTTTACTACAAGAAGCTATTCCCTTAATTTATATGGACTCCATGGATTAGTTCAGAAGTTGCAAATACTTGCATTTACATTGCACTTGATTTGTTGGGAAGAGAAAGGGGAATGGGAATCTCCATATATGTAGCATTTGTTATTAGTGGTCCAGATATGAGTCATCACTAGCAGACAGGTTCAAAGAAGAAATGGATAAGATAGGATTTAAGGTTGATATTAGAGATGGCCAATCACTAGAAAGGATCAAATGGTACAACTTTTTTGTTTTGGATGATAAGCATTCATTTCCTTAATCATTCCAGTCCAATCCCAAAAAAAAAAGTATTGAAAGTTTTAAGCCAGTCAAATCCAACCTTGGTTGGGTTTGAGGCACTGAGCCTAGCTACCCAATCCTTCCCTTCTTTCAATTTGGTAAATACCAGCTAGCCCACCTAATCCAATCTACATTTTTCCCAATCCAAAAGCACAAATTTGGCTTCAAATGGATTGAATTAGGGGTTTGGTCTCAGTATTGGGCTTAACAAATACAATACTGTTTGTATTGGGCTCAACTTCATAAAATGCTTGGTTGGGTTTTTCACCATTGAAACCTCACAAAATGGAACAGTTTCATACTTCAAAATCATAGATCAGTATCACATCAAAGTTGTAGCATCATCAATATGGACATTCATTATTAGATTCATGCATTCTGGTCCAAGTTGTACAAGTGCATTGTACCATTGGAAGCTGCTATGTTCCTAGTTGCAGGTTTTGTTGTTATCATACAGACCCCAACACCATTGTTGTATCTATTGTCCTTTTCCCCCCAGCTCATTAGTGGTAATTATGATGAAAGTGGGTAGTCAGTATTGTATAAAATTAAAATTAATATTCCAATCAAACTATTGTTCTTGGGAGCAATGCTATGATGACCCTGTTTTCAAGATTTTGGCTTACTTTGGTGTATAGTTTTACCCTTGAAATTGAATTACAGAAATGTGTTCATGCAATAAAATCCCTACTACTACCTATAGAAACTAATGAATCAAAAACACTGGCAGGAATGCCTACTTTTGAAGAACATATCTAGGCCTTAGTTGTTACCCAAGTGATCTCAGCTGTGAATCATTTCTCATGTTTAGATAAATTAACAAGGGCCAATAGTGAGAGAGAGAGAGAGAGAGAAATGGACTGATGACTCAGTGCTGACAGAAGATGGGACACCACCCCATTTGTCTTGTGGCCCATAAGAATCTGCATCATGCTCACAGAAGCATCACAGCATACCTCTACAAGCTTAATTGGTTAGGGTTCCAACTTCCAACCCAGTTTGAGGGCATAAAATTGTACTAAAATGGGGGAACCCATAAGAATCGTTATCATGCTTACAGCAGCAGCATCACAGCAAGCCCTCTACAAGTTTCATTAATTAGGGTTCCAACCCAATTGTGAGCATAAAATTGTACTAAAAAAATGAAGAACCTTCACTAGAAACAAAAAGGTAGTCAGGGTTCCTACATCCAAGAACTATATATATATACTAATACCATTCCCATGCATTATTAAAAGTAGTTTTTGGGTTTTACTTATAAGAACCTTGTACTTGTAACTTGTTTCATTGTATTCAAACCTAGACTTTGAATCAAAAGTACATATATAGCAGATAACACCCACTGGTTATTGAATGGTGGGATTAGAATATGAAATGGATCTATAGACTCTGAGAGGACTCTCTTTAGGAAGCATCCTAGCATGTATCAATTGAATTATATCCACCACCATCTCATGGGTCTCATCATCTCATAAGCATTATTTCATTCTTCTTTTTCTTTTTCTTTTTCTTTTGCTTTTCTTTTTTTTAATCTTTTGAGGGGAAGGGAGCTAGTGTTGGGGAATAATTCCACATCAAAAAACCCTATCAACCCTTGGAAATCAAGTAAAACAAAAAAAAAAAATTTGGGCGTTTCCCTAGAAATCATATTGGTATGTTATTGTTCTCCTTCTCACATCACACACTTCGCTTAGCTTATCCAATTCTCATATTAGTTTTTGACTTTGGACCGATCCACTGTTCCAATAACGGTCCAACTAACTAGGAAATGGAGGCCGGTTTGGTCCACTTGATTGCTTTTTCTTGCAACCAACCAGTTCTTTTAAATGTGAAAAGGGTCTCAGATCCAAATCTTAAATTGGGCTGGCTATCTAATCGGATATAAGTGGGAGATGAAGATGAAAAAAGTGCAGAAAAAAGGATAAGGTTGGGATATCCCCTTAGACTCATCTATCAAATGAGTTAAGACCCCTTAATTAATTACTTAAAACAATGATTTTTGAAAGATTAATACCGTTAAACAGATGATGATAATGTTTCAATCAATATCCTTTTCATTAAAAAAAAAACGAAAAGTTTTCCAATATAGGGTTAGAAAAATCCCATTAACAAACATGCCTAATTTTTCCACATCGAAAGTGGTAAATCTAACCATTAGATATCTAGGGAAAGACATGAATATATCATTCAGTCATTTACCCTCTAATTGAAAGGAGATCAGGGCTTCCCATGCTGCCAATGTTGGGAAGAATCTACACGTCACACCAATTAGTGTTCACAAAAAAGGTATCGTCCATGTGGGGCAACGTTTTCAAAATAGATGAAAAGACAAAAAAGCAAGAAGAATGTTCTCCGGTCACCAATTTGTGAGTCAATGAGGGGATGCGTAGTGGCATCAACTAAGGAAATTTTTCATTAGTAAGAAACCGAGGTGGTCATTTTAGGGGGCTATGTTTGAACATAGGCTGTCCACAACCAGGTAGCGCTATAAAAGTAAAAAAATATATATGTGAGACCTTCACTTTTTATAAGAAGTTATGCAAAAGATTCCATGTATCCGTACACGTGAATCTTTTGCTCCTAATCTAGTGTCACTCCTTTTCTTTTCTCTATGCACCATTGCACCGTAGTCCTGTCACCCTCTTGATAGTCCCAGATATTTCAATCCCTTGTTTTGGCATTTGGCAAAGTTTCAGCCCCACATGAAGTCTAGTTGCTCAGAGATTCTTTCCTTCATGTAGTGTAGAAAAATCTTGTCCCCAAAAAAAATTTTCATTTATTTTTGTTGTAAAAGGTCTCTCTCCTTCAGCTTTCCACGCTTTGGTTAGGGCTTTAGATTCTCGAAGCCCTTGTTGTTTTACTAGCAAAATCAAAAGGAATGACTCCTAATCTGCCATCAATTCCCCACAGTTTTCCCTGTCAGCTACCCCTCCTCCACATATCGTAAAGGGCGGTTTGTGGGCTACGAAGATACTTTAAACAGAGCTTGTTAACCTCTCAGTTTCATGGAAGATTGAAAGAGAGGCGACCCTTTCTGCTTATAGAATCCAAACCCATTGCCTCCTTGTGCTCTTTTTCCTATCTTCTTTCTTACTTTTAGTGCCTCCATATATGGGATAAAGCATTTATTTTGTTAAAATGGAGGATATGTTAACCACTTATTAGAACCGACATTCTCCACAAGAAAATTTGATCCAAAAGGGATCTATCCAGTTTATCCATGGGTCCCTAGAATGAGGAATCTAACTATTCGGGATCATTCACTGTTCTAATTTCTTCAGGCCGCTCCGCAACTCACGGAGGTTCCACATAGCAGTCCAATCATCAAAAGTCAAGACACCAAACTAATGTACTTTAACAAACTAAACTGCCAGTTGGATACAATAGGGTTTTCATTAGGAAATTGACCATGGGGGTTACCTTTTTGGTTGTTTTCCATCAAAAACTTCCTCTCAACCAAATATAGCACAAGGAAAACTATACCCACATCTCCAAAAGTATAAGAAACACAAATTAATTTAACCTTAATTTTCTCAGAAGATTCCCTTCCCATGGAAATGTCACCAACTCCATCTAAGCAGCTTTAGGATTGTTGCATGTAGACCTTGGCAGAGCTTGGAATGTGTCATTAGGTTGAGTTTTGCCTGAAGATGCTACGTTTGGTATGAATTCTTGGAATACATTCTAAGTCAATAATGTATTTCAAGAAATCTTAACAATCGCAATATTAATTTTAAAAAGTCCAGCATTTGATTTCAAGCACTTTCAAAATATTGTTGTATAGTTCATTCTCATTAACCATTATTTAGTTTTGAGATCTTCGAAGTGTCCGGGACCCACAAAATCTTGAGGTTGAGAAGATGAGATGACAAATATACGTTGATTAAATAGAGGGTCCAGATGTTTAAGCTCATTGATGGAAGACTATAGATTGTATTTAGTGTTATTTCTTGGAATGCATTATCGACGTAGAATGCATACCAAACACAATCGGGAACTCCACCCCTCTTACCCATTACCCTAATAAATAAAAAAGGATAGGAAATTGTCATGTTGCCTACGTCGAATAGAATCAGCTTTCACGTCAAATGAATGGGAGCATGGGAGGGAATGTCACAAGTTCCTATACAGCGAAGTATACATGTCGATCATGAAGGAGAGAGAGTATGAGAGGGTGCATGACAGCAGCAATGCGACCCTAATTTTCCAATACAAAATTAGGAAAACTTTTGTATATATTGCCCATTCAAGTACAACTAGTAACAACTTAATTATAACATTTTAATTCCAATCATATAGACCTTTGGGCATCCTCGTAAACTCCATGAGCAAACTTTAGGTTATATAAGGGACTAGGTAGTTTTAAGATCAGTATAAATGTCAATCTGGGCTTTATTAGGTTTGCAAGGCCTATTGATTTGAAGAGTTGGGCTACATTCCGTTACTACAGTGCTGTGGAAGTAAAGCTAAGTTGGGCTAAAGATAAAAGAGTTAGTCTTTTTTTTTTTTGGCCTGGGCCTTGGCCCCATTCATAATTGGTATAGGTCTAGTGAGGATTCATATATTTTTGGACTTAAGAACTAGGTTTAGTTTTTCTTCACCATAGGTGAACAGATTCTCTCATCACCCATGGTGATTTGACGTTAATTATGATTGGACTCTGGGAAGATGAATGACATCATAAATTCCAACCCCTATAATTGAAGGTCTGAAATGGTCTGAAATACCCTTATCCAATCCAATCAGAAGGTCAGATCCCAAAGAAAGAGAGATCCTATATCTTCACCATGGATTAACAGAAACTAAGTCCAGAGAGATCCTATATCTTCACCCTTCGAATATTTTTTACACAATATCTCCCTCCCCCACCCTCCCACTCTTAAAATAAAAGATTGCTTGGTGGCTCTCAAGATATTCCTCCAGTGACCTACCTGCCTTAGCCACATGAAGAGATGAGGTTGTCACTCCATATTTGTCACATCTAAATATCTAATAGAGTCCCCCTAAGGATGTGCATGGATTGGGCTGGACTGGAGATATCTTGGGCTAGTCCAATGCATTTTATTAGTTTCTGAATCATTTAATAGGCCAGTAAATTACATCTCCAACCATTCCTCCATCAACGACACAAGCCCAAGATTTCAACTGTGGGCCAAAGATTACCAAATAATATGAGCTCATCTCAAGGAATTGGATATCTAGCCAATGGATTGGACATAGGGGCCCAACTAAATCCACCATGTTTGAAACTTGTTCCTTGCACAGCCCAAATTCAATATTGTCTTAAAACTTGATCTTAATGCCAATCCAATGGTCCCCAATGGATATTTTCTTGGGCTTGGCGCAGTGATAGATTGTTGAATTTCTCATACATTAACTTAACTCGCATGATATTCTAGCCATAGGTTTACCTATTCTAGAGCACCCTATGACCTTATCTATCTGAATGTTTCTTTTACCTCACTTCTTTTGTTTATTTTTATGATATTTGCATTGATTTAGGATTTCAACAATCATATTTGCATGTCTTTGCATGTCTACAAGTTAGATTAAATTTTAAGGACACATTTTTCATCTACGACTATCAAACATATTAGGGGTATTTTGAGGACATTTATTATTATTATTATCCAACTCCTTTATTAATATTTTAACATGAATTTCTGTATTTGCATCGGATTAGGGTTTTTATAGTCTATTCTAAATATTTATGCTTTTTTTTTCTGATTTTGAGGAATAGATACTGCATATTAGGGTTTTTTTTAATTATTTTCAGTGGCATATTTGTGTTTTTATGGATAATTTTTAGATCTGAATTTTTATGTTGTTTCCAAAATATAGATAACTTGTTTAGAGCATTATGTATAGGCATGGGGCTCCTCTGTAGCACGACACCACGTGTAGCGCACATCTGATGGTCTGTAGCACACGGGCATGCAATGCAACAACCCACCTATGTGTTGGGCTGCATGCCAATGCGCTGCAGACCGTCAAATAGTGCGGTGCATGCTGTGTCGCGCTACAAAGGACCCAAATCCTTTTATATAGAGTTATTTTGTTTAGATTAATCTTATGTAGGACATTTCAATAAATTTTAAACTGTTTTCTTATCATTGGTGGCATGATTAGCTAGGTTTTTTGCTAATTTATCTTTTTTGCATATGAGTTGCTTGTTTCCTAAAAGCAGATTAAAATGCCTAAAGTTACTATTCTCACAATCACGGGTCCGAATCCTCTCCAATGAGGGGATCACCCAATGAGGCATCCAATGGTTGGGCGGATTGAGCTCCTCTCCAGGGAACCCAGCACGCCCTGGGAGCATCCAGCCGTTAGGCTATGCCGCACACATCCCTAGGCATGCGCCGAGATGTGTGCAACATAGCCAAACCCTTGATGCCCCTTGGGCACTCCCTCAACGCTGAGCTCCCTGGAGAGGAGCCGGATCCTGGTTGGGCTACTGCGCACACATCCCGGCGTGTGCCTAGTCAACATGTGTGGCGCATCGGGATGTGTGTGGCAACTAAGCCGTTGGATGCCTCATTGGGCGGGATCGGGCTCCTCTCCTACGAGCTCCTTGTTTGGGGAGTGCAAGTGAGACATTCAACGACAAGGCTGCTCACAGTGCATTGTGATGTGTGCCTGGCCCACCCCGACACGCACCTAGATGCACTACGAGCAGCCCCTGCCGTTGGATGCGGTATTGGGCACACCTTGGACAGGGTGCTCGTAGGAGATGAGCCAAATGCCACAGGGCGGGATGCTCTCATTGAAGAGATCCAAATCCCAATTATGGATATTATTCATCTATGCAAACTACACGAACAGGAGCTTTCCGGTTCCTCTCTAGCAAGTCCAATGCCCAATGAGCATCCAACGGCTGAACTGGCTGGATGCACGCTGGGATGCGTGCGGCGCCCATCGAGCCAGTCTAGACGTTGGAGAGAGCCCAGCGCAGGAGAGGAGTCCGATCCAGGCTAGGACCCGTAAGTACTGCTCGTAAGTAGGTACTGGTAAGGTAAGGACGTTAATTATTCCATCGCAATTCGCAAGCAGTATTTACCGGTTTATAGAGATGGTGGCGCGAGCCGGGACTTTTCTATTCATATCGAAATAAAAGAAATTCTGACCCAAAAATAAAATAAAATAAAGGGAGAATAGGGCAGAGAGAAAAAGGAAGAAGAAAGGAGAGAGCCCGAGTTGCAGATCCCGCGCCTTTAACCCTTCCTTGAATCAGATGAATCACTATTAAGGTTTTCGGGCCGGAGGTGTTTTAGGTTTTTCACGAACGAACGAGCAACCGAGCTTCTCTCTCTGCTGCGTGCCTTGGATCCCCTGGCTTCTGCTGCTCTAGAGAGTCGCCATGGATGGTATCTTCAACAAGCTTAGAAATTTGGATACATACCCCAAGATCAACGAGGATTTCTATAGCAGAACCCTCTCCGGAGGACTTATCACCATATTTTCTTCCGTCCTTATGCTCTTGCTCTTTTTCTCCGAGCTCAGTATGTTCCCTCTCTCTTCCCCCCCCCCCCTCATTTTTTTCTTCTCTGAAGTTAAGGTCCTCTTCTTTCCAAGATATTGTTGCTTCATTAATTCCTTTCTGGTTTCTTCGTTACGGTTAAATCATCTGTGCAATAGATATTCTCTCTGCTTGAACAATTAACTAATACGTTGTTATATGCTTTGTTTGTTCGATCCTTGCCTTATAGTGCTTTTTTTGAACTTTAATTTCCCTTGGACGGGTGGATTTATTCTTAAATATATGCAAAGCTGGTGCCACTGTTTGCGGAGTTCAAAATCGTCAATTATATTGTGTGCAAGAAAAGATAAATCTTGTTTTTATTGTTTAATTAATTGTGTTCCTGATCTTAATTTAGTGGTGCCACTTCTTTGCACCAAATCCTTTATCTTATTGAACTGATTGCATTTGCCTCGAACTTGCTATACTGGCTGTAATATGGTGATTTTCAGCTCTAGCTGGTGAGTAAAACATTGTACCTTTTGATGAAAACTAAAAGACTTGATAATAACAAATGAGAAAGAGAAGAGTTAATGGTCGTGAGACTCTGGTTAGTTAACAACAGTTTGCAACTTAGAGAGAAGAAGAAGAAGAGAGAATAAGTGGTCTCAAAATCAAAATAAAAGACCCAACGGTTTACTTACCATAGATTTTATAGGATCTAAAAGTCTCAACCCTTCACCAAGGAGTGTTGTTTTGGAGGTGTCTCTTTGATAAACTGTTTCGTAGGAGGTGAGATCCAAAAGAGATTACTTTTTACAAAGAGGTACTGTTTTCTCTTTCTCACAACTCTTCACCTTATCTTTCTTTATTTTTCCAAGTAGTTAGTTCAAACAAAAACTAAAGTTGCAAACCGTTGGGGAAGTAACTCTTCCCTTATGGGTTTGTTTTAATTTGAATAAGTATGATTATCTTGTGGTAACCAACACCAAAGAGTTTGGGTTTATCTCAAACTCCTTACTTTATATGTGATTCCATAATCCTAACGAGAACTAACATCTCCCACTTGAATCAAATATAAAACTTTGAAAAGTTACCACCATCATTCGTTTACCAACTAGCTAAGTTACTAGCCGATTTAACCATAAGCTTAAATTATGTGAATTTTACATATTATTAATGATGCCATATTCACTTAAATTAGAATTCCGATGTCCCCAAATTTCCTAATATATTCTATGAATATGGATAAACCCCATGTAGCAAACCTTGGATATCTTTTTAAAATCGAATGCTTTCTATCTAAGCTTTTAAGTCCTTAGATGCATCCTTGCCACATGCTCTCTTAATCTCTCCAGAGTTAATCCCTTGGTCATAGGATCAGCTACCATCCGAGGGTTTATCGTCAACTTTAATTTTCCCTCTTACTACTATATCCTATATATAGTGATAACTTACATCAATGTGTTTGCTCTTGGAACTATTTGTTCCACTTTTTATTAAAGAGATGACAGACTTGTTATCACAAATAACTTTGATAGGCCCATGGAGTTTCAAATCATCTACGTCGTTGTTGTACTGCATGCAATATATTCAGTCTCCATGGTATACCTTGCAATGTACGTTTGCTTTTTGCTTGCCCAAGAAATTGTTGTTTCACCAAACAAGAAAACATGACCGATAGTGGATTTTCGGTCATCTGAATCATCAACAAAATCTGCATCAAAGAATCTCCATACCTCAAGTTCACCAATACTAAAACATAGTTTTAGATATTTGGTGCCTTACAAGTATCTTAAAATTCTCTTAACAGCTTTCCAATGTCCCAATCATGGATTAGATTGAAATTGGTTCACTAATCGTACTGAATAACATATGTCAGGTCTTGTACAAGTCATTATATACATTATGCTTCTAATTGGCTGAGCAGAAGGTATATTTCCCATGACTTGACTATCTTGATCATTATTGGGACACATTGATTATCTAATTGCCGTGCAATTTTCCATCCTGAATTTCTTAAGCACTTTCTCAATATAATACTCTTTACATCAGGGATCAGCCTTAAGCACTTATCTATTTGCGCTTATCATGGATAACCTAACCAAGAGCATTCAAGACGAGGTTATGTGGTGTATGCTCTTCGCCGATGATATTGTTTTGGTGGATGAGACAAAAGCAGGGATAAACTCCAAGTTTGAGCTATGGAGATTAACCTTAGAAACAAGAGGCTTTAAGATTAGTAGAACAGAGATGGAGTATATGATGTTTAATTTTAGTCATACTATGATAGATACTGACATGGTGCAAATTGTGGAAAGAGAGATACTTCAAAGTGACTATTTTAGATATCTGGAGTCAATCATAAATAAAGAAAGTGACATAGAAGATGATGTTTCACAAAGAATTAAAGTGGGATGGATGAAGTGGAGAGGTGCGTCCAGAGTGCTGTGTGACCGACGTATTCCTTTAAAGCTTAAAGGAATGTTCTATAGGACTGTTGTACGACCGAATATGATGTATGGGGCAAAATGTTGGGCAGTTCAGAAATGTCACATTGAGAAGCTATGTGTGGCTGAGATGAGGATGTTAAGATGGATGTGCGGAAAAACTAGGAAGGATAAAATAAGGAATGAACGTATTAGAGCTGACTTGGGAATTGCCCCGATCAATGACAAGCTAATGTAGTCCTAGAATAGGTGATAATCCCTACTAGGAGCCAATTGGAATCAAGCTTTGGTCAAGCCTGCTGTTTAGGGCTGATTTGGGGCTGTTTTAGGGCAAAATTAGGGTTTAGGATGGGAATTTGGGAATGGGGTTTATAGGGTTTTAATCTGCAGGTTTAGAGGATCATTATGATATAAAAATATCTGGGTTTGGTTAGGTTTCAAAATTCTGCAGATTTAGGGTTAGGGTTTCGGGTTTTGTAATGAGGAAAAACAACTAAAATTATGGTTTAAAGTAGGATTTAAGGGCAGGGGTTAAGGTCGACTGTTAGAGGGGCTAGGGGAAGATTCGGTTGCAATATGGAAGGTTTCTGATGGCTGAATGTGTCCCAGCAGAAAATTAGGGTTTTTAGGGTCAATGGAGAAGAGGGATCTTAGGGTTTGGATGGACAGAATGGGCAGCAGCTAGGGTCGAGTGGAGATGGTGATGAGGGGAAGTTATGGTCCAAATCTGATCAGATTCCAATGGAGGAGCAGATCTGAATCAGAGTTTAGAGTCTTCTAGGGTTTATCAAAAATAGGACAGAAAAGAAAGAGGATCGATTGGGGAAGGAAAGAAAGGATAAAACAGAAAATTAAAACCCAAACTTACACTGGATTCCTCCGCAACAGCTTGGATTGTTGAAGGATGAAACCACCTTCGAAATAGGGATCCTCCCACCGTCACGGCGTAAGGAGTCGCAGGATTCCACCCACCCTTCCACCTTGATAAGCCCACAAGGATGCACACACTCTTGGAGAGCAACAATGGCAGCCAACAAGCAAAAGCTTTTTCATTAATCAAATTCGTGTTTAAGGCTTTGCCCTCTTACAACCTTATATAAAAGACTCAAAAATAGACTTTTATTCTAAAAGGAAAGCCCTAACCCAATTCCTAACCTATTAGGTAACTTAAACTGACTAGGAAACTAAAATAGACTCAAAATAGAGTCCTAATGACTTAAAAACAACTTAAACTACTTAAAATAAAGAAGATTTCCTACTAGCCAATAGGATATAAGAACCTCTTAGCCAATAGGATCACTTCACTTAAATTAGACCAATTGAACCAATTGGATGCAATCAATTTAAACCGGTTCAATTAAAAACATAAAAATAGACTAAATATTGGGCTAATCCCGTATGCAACCTATGTACTCTTTTAGGCCCATAAAAGTGGCATATTACATAGAAAACCCATGGGATCAAAGGCCCAACATACATATAACCCAACCCTAGACTTATTTCTAAAGAAATAAGCCCATTTCGATGACGAATCTGCATCACAAGCTTTGAGAGAGTCGCGAGGTGGTATGGTCATGTCCAACGGAGGCCTAGGGACGCCACAGAGGAGGAGTGATATGATCCTGATTGAAGGAGCCAAAAGAACTAGGGGCAGGCCTAAAATGACCATAGGAGAAGTTGTGAGGAAGGACATGCATAGTCTAGGTCTTATACCAAGTATGACCTCGGATGGAGCCTATTGGAAGGCAAGGATCCATGTAGCAGATTTCATTTAGCTGAGATTTTTCTGACTTTCTGGGCAGTCCTCTCTCCCTTTTTTTTATAATTTTTTTAAAACCTTTGCTTTCCCTACTTTGCTTTGTTTGGATCCATGTAGCCAATCCCATTGAGTTGGGATAAGGCTGAGTTTGTTGTCGTTGCAGTGATCCAACAACAGAATAAGTAATAGGAAGAAATAGAACCAAAATCTGAAATAAAAAACCCAGATTTTGGGAGACTTTTCACCATAAAAATTCCGAGGCTTGGATCAGACTCAAATCAAGGTCAAAGGACCTTACCAGAGGGGGCTTTAATGCCCTAAAGTGTTAGGCGGATCTGATGGTCAGATCATTAGAAAATGCAGCTATTGATTCTGCCCAAAAGTGCCCAAAAACAGGGCATCTGCCAGTAACAAAACAGCCAGAAATTACTGCTGCATGATGAAAACCACATATCATGTACTCCATATCCTTGATGTTGCTACTTACTTGATGTCTTCAAGGTAGATTCATTTTGGAGAGTGATCCATGCAAGTTGCAATCATTAGATGGATGAAAACAGCAACACTTCATGTAAGAAACTCTAGTTTTTCTCAACTAGGGTTTCATAGAATATACAGCAGCATAAGTTGCTGCAAACCACTAGTAGAAAAAGCCCTAAAAGACTTTCAAAACAAAGAAAGTAATAGTAGGACTGATCAGATTGGCTCTGATACCATGTGACGATATGCACTATTAATGTGGTCCTAGATAGGTAGGAGACCTACTAGGAGCCAGATAACCAGGACCTGCTGAATGGCTAACTCGATGGGACAGAATTGATGTAAATTAGGGAAAAATTCTAGGGTTAGGTTTCTGAATTTGGAGATGGGTCTTATATGGTATTAATAAGGTATTAATAAGCAGGTTTAGGGGAAGCTAAATATGTAGGTTTGAATGAGGTTTAACTAAAAATTTAAAATTCAGAAAACCTAGGGTTAGGGTTTTGGGTTTTGGAAAATAAGAGAATAGGTGAAATTAGGGTTTAGGATTGGATTTTTGGAGAGGGCTTTGGGTCAAGTGTTCTAGGCAGTGAGGGGGAGGTTCTGCTGTGTTTTGAAAGGTTTTGGATGGCTAGATAGGTCTAGGCAGTAGTTAGGGTTTTTTGGGTTTTAATAGGGTTGAGGGGAATTAACGTTTCTGAAGGGAGAATGGCCCTAGGGTTCAGATTGAGTGTAAGGGGTGAGGAGAGGGAGCTGTGGTCCAATTCTAGTGGTGTTCTAATGAGGGAATGGTGCTGGACAGATTTTAGAAGAATTAGGGTTTACGGAACTCAAATAAAATAAAAGGGGGTGTTAGGGTTGGCTGAAGAAGGTTAGGAGAAGAAGGGGATGACTGGAACTATTAATCAACTTAGTGGATTGAACAGATCTTCAATGGCAGCTTGAAGAAGACACTTTGAAGAATGACCTCCCGATCTACAAGATGCAAGGAGTCGTAGGAGATCCACTTACCCTTCCACCTTGATATGACTCACAAGGTTTCCTTGATGTTACCCACAAGGAATACTCTCAAGGAGCTAAACAGTAGCAGCAGCAAACGAAATTTTCAAAATCTAAGTTGTGGGGGGGCCTCCCATGATTCTGTTATTAATAAAGGCCTAAGGGCCAAATCCTAATACAATTTAAAATCCTTCTCTCTTCCAAAATCGTGGAAGGAGTGTGAGACTAATAAACAACTTAAAACAAAAAGACCTATTTACCCTAACAACTTAAAACACTTTAAATAGCTGAGATTCCTAATTAACCAATAGGATATAAGATCCTACTAGCCAATAGGAACACTTCACTTAAATTAGACCAATTTAAATTGAACCAATTGGATGCTACCAATTTGAACCGGTTCAATTAAAAACATAAAAATAATACTAAGTATAGAACTAATCTAAGGCTCCTACTATGACCCTATGCCTAGGGTGGCTTCTTCAACTCGAGGAGGCTTGGATCTACATCAACTATACTACTTAACGATTTCCTTTTTGTGATTTGGATATACTGAAAACCCCACTAATGGTTTTTATCCTTCTTTTCTCAGTGTTTTGCCAGTAAAGTCTTAAGACTTGTCTATTTTTTTTCCCAGTCCTTCAACATTACCACCATAGTTTTAACTCTCTGTCTTTGTCTTAACCATTCAACAATCAGGATTACATTTTGTGTCGGATTTAGTGAACAAGCGCCTTTCCAACTGTAGATGTATCAAGTTATTAGTCTTGGTGCTATCATTTAATCTCCTCATTCTGAAGGTCAACTTAAGGGACCATTGCTTGGTACAATTGGTACACGCCCAAGCTGCCAGGATGAAGATGAGGTTTTAATCTGAGAGCGACCACTTCATGCAGAAAATGGGGGAAAAAGGGGGGGGGGGGTTTGGGAAGCCAAAGGTTAGGACTGTCTGTAGTCCAACCGTCATGGAACCCTAGCAGGACTCAATGGTTAAGGTCCTTTTACTCTGGAGGTCAACTTATCAATTTAGAAGTTCTCCTGGCTTTCTTCAAACAGCTCATTGTAATAACATTAAAGTCCCGATATCACCTCCATGTTGCCTTTATCGACTCTCATTCAGCCTTTATCAAATTCCTTCTGGTATTTTGACTAATCTGATAGCCTGATTTGGCTGGTAGCCTTCAGTCAACGGTCAGCCTGATTCCAACCCCCTTGCTCTAAACAGAACTGAAATTTAGTAAATTCCCACCTGTGTCAAGAAGATCATTATGGGTCCCAAATTATAATAATCCCTGGTTGAACCACCACCTGGCATATATAGTCACTTCACTATATTATTTCCCCTGAGACATTTTCTATCTGAGATTCTTGTAACAACATAATCTCCTTCCTGGTTCCTAAACCAAGTTGCACTATGGGCATACGAAGCACATCAGAACCACATAATTTCTTCCTCCCTTTCCTTCAACCTGAGTTTTTGTTCTCCATACAAGATTGGCCCTCTGGTTATTGGGAACATACCACTGAACCTGCAAGTCGACTGGACTCCAAGCAATCAGGTTGGGGTTCATATGTTCTACTAAGCAAAACACCTTCAGACTAAAATGGGTAGATAAACCTGGAACTATTTATTGTTATTTGTTTCTAATTCTGTCATAGAAAATAAATTTTTGGGGGAGGTTTCTGATAAATAGGTTATTTTATTGCCACGGAGAAGGGAGAAAGCCCTGATGACAGAGAAAGAGCATGAATCTTAACAAAGTCTTACTAAAATGAGTCATTGTACATCTCATCTTGTAGATCTCTCTTTAAATAACTGAAACTTAATTGATATAATGAATGCTTGTACAAGAAAGCCTCAGTGCAATCAAGAGGGTTCTTACCAATAGCTTGTTTCTGAATTAGTGTAAATGCGAGATTATCTCTTTGACTTGTTAGGAAATGCTTGTTTATTATTAACTTATGCTATCTACTTGCTTGCAGGATTATACCTCCTTGCTGTTACCGAAACAAAGCTTGTGGTAGATACTTCTAGAGGAGAAACATTTCGTATCAATGTAATGACAGTTTTTCTTTTTAACGTTCAATTATTATATATCTTCTCCTTATAAAAGCACTGTTTAAAAATCCAGCTCATAGTGCAAACATGTTTTATACTTGAGTTCTTCAAAATTCAAAGAATACCCCCCAAAAAAAATAATCTTCAAGATTCAAATAAAAAGGCCCTCTTGTGGGGGGCTTCAAGGCTTCAGGAGTGTCTATGAGGGTTCCTCTTGGACTTTTGGATTTTTAACTGTGATTGTATTGGTTTTCTGTGAACTTGTTCTTGAAAACCTGCCCAGGGAGAGAGGGGGGAGGGGAGAATCTCCAATGTTCCCTTAAAGGGGGATGCCCCTTGGATGGTCTTGAGAGTTTCTAGTATCTGAAAGTCCTTCTCGAACATTAAATCTTGCTGATATTCAAGGATGTATTCTGATTTACCATAGGCTTGCCACGGCACCCCCTGTTGGCCCTCACAGATTATGTGTTAAACTTCTACTTGAGCTAATTCATGTATGAATTATCTAATTGTGGGATCTAGATAGACTATTGTAATGATAATCTAGTTAGTTGATCCATTAACTATATTATTGATCGATGGTCCTTTTCTTCTGTTTGCAAATGCAGTTTGATGTAACATTTCCAGCCCTTGCATGTTCTATTGTCAGTGTTGACGCCATGGATATCAGTGGAGAGCAACATCTTGATGTGGTATGTACTGCAAGCAGTAGCAGATTGCCATCATATTGTCTATGGTTTGCTGCTATTCAAAGTTTCTTTACCCTGCATTGCTGATATTCCCTAGCAATATGAATTCATGTTGAAAGCTTACCTCTTTATGTCATTTTATTCTTACTGATTCTGGCTTCTGTTTGTTCTTGGTGGCTGATTTTTTTGCTATTTTTCTTCTATTTGCAGAAACATGATATAATCAAGAAAAGAATAGATGCTCATGGGAATGTAATTGAAGCTAAGCCGGACGGGATTGGTGCAACCAAAGTAAGTGATGATATGACATGATGATTATCTTTATGCAACACTTCCAAAATATAATGAGAGAATGAAAGTTTAATGGAGTTATCACATGGATAGTCTAGTACTCTAGTGTGGTTGCAAAAAATACTAAAAACTGTGATAAAATAAAATAAAAAGTGTTACTCCTGCTGTCCCAGTCATCTCTTTGCATTATTTGTCTGTTCGAAACTGTTTGTCAATGTAGAAACCAAGTACTTACCAAATTCACTATACTACCTGATCTTATTTATTTTCACATATCAAAATTTGAAAAATAAGCGGGAGAGGAATCTCTCTACACACAAAATAAGTGAAGCTTTAATGGTTAACCACTTCATAAAATTTGAGATTTTTTCAAATCAGGGTATCTTTTCTTGCTTGCTTTTGTATTTTCCATTTGCTAAAATTTATTGTTTAAAGTTTGCAATTGAATACTTCTTTCTGTATTTCTGTTTTATAACCTCTTTCTTTTGGTGCATTATGAAGTCACTTATTATTATGTTTTTTCAAAATATCAATTGGGTACAGATGGAAAAGCCTTTACAGAGACATGGTGGCCGACTTGAACACAATGAGACATATTGTGGTTCATGTTATGGTGCAGAAGTGGTATGTTTCCTCTTGGACATATGATACTAATATGTTGAAATGACTAATGTTCACTCTATGTCATATGACTACCTTTAAAAAAGTATCAAGTGATTATATTTTGTTTCAACAGTCAAATTTTCGTCTAACCTCGAGTTGTGATGGATTATAGATGGATATAAAATACTATATATCCAGTGAAATATATCATTTGCTATTGTCATTCTGTTTTATCTCAATTTAAAAATTTTGTATCCCAAAGGGTTTGTCATTTCTGAGATTCTCCTGACTTGCTGGGCTGTGTTTTTTTTTCCTACTTTCTTCCTCCATCTTTTTTCTTTTTATTTTCCACCTTTCATTTGTCTTTTCCCATTATCTCATCTCCCATCCCTCTTTTCTTGACCTTTGTTTTGTTTGGATCCATGTAGCCGACCCCATTAAGTTGGGATAAGGCTGAGTTTGTTGTTGATGTTTTTCAATGTGCAATCTGGCTGCTTTCTCTCTGGTTTGAGGGTTGTCACCAGGCTCTCCCCTTTCCCTTCTCTTTTTTAGTAAAGTTTCTTTCCTTATCAAAAATTCAATTTTTACCCCACTTGGAGAGTCGAGAAATTCTCTAGAAGTTGGATCTGATGCCCCGTGGGGGGGGGGGGATGGGGTTGCATCACATGTTAAACATTGGTGCTTTATTTTGAATGGCTAGGGTTATATGATCGACGATAATGCTGATAGGGCCATAGGGATCATTCTCTGCATATCAACATGCTTAAAAGGAGGCCCGAATAAACTGCATTTTTTACTTCATAGAATAACGTAATTTTATTGAGCCAAATGGCCAATATAAGAAAGGTATACAAATCTAATGTATCACAATGTAATACTACATTAGGGACTGTCCGACCATGTACAAAAAGAGGGCAAAAAGTAATCCAGTCTCACTTCGTACAATTGGATATAGCTCTATACACAATTTCTATGTTCCCCACCACCCTCGCTAGAGAGTCTGCTAAGGGAAGCGATTGAGATATTTCTTTTGGAACAATTGTCGTGTCCTCTTAGTAAAATGTGCTAGCCTCCAGGGAACTTATCCCTCCTGACCAAAGCTGTCTCTCTGATGCAGCTCCAAGTAGGAAGAAGAAGAAGAAGAAGAAGAAGAAGAAGTCCTGAACCTAGGGCTTGATTAGGGAGCCATAGAGTAGGTTTATTTGCTAGTATTCTCCATACTTAGCTTTATTTTTCTGTTTTTAGATTGAACCAGTTTAGAATTGGTTATATCCAATTGGTTCAAGTGGTCCAATTTAAGTTAATTAGTTCTTAACTTAAGTTAGTAGGGGTATCTTAGTCAATTTACTGTTTTAATTAGTTAAGTTAGATTTAAACCTCTCCCTTCCACGATTTTGTGAAGGAGAAGACTTTAATTTGTAGTAGGAATTGGCATTAGCCATATTATAAATATAATAAATCGTGGAGGCTCCCCCACATTGAATTTTGAATAAAAAAAAAAGACTGTTTTCTGCTGCTCCTGCTCCTTTGTGAATGTATATCCTTGTGGATCTCAAGGTGGATAGGGTGGGTGGACTCCTGCAACTCCTTGCATCGAGAAGATCGGGAGGTTTCTTCAAATCTCAAGCTGCTGCCTGTGGATTCCTGCTGTAAGTTTGAATGATTAAATTCTATTTTCCATTCATCCTCCCTCCCAATCGATTCCCCCCCTTTTATTTTTATTTGATTTTCCCCATAAACCCTAGTTTCCCCTACCACCATCAACACCCTAAAACCCTAAAATAATCTAAAATCCCCACAGCCTGATTTCACCATTAGAACCAGCCCATATTTGGATCGAACCTTCCCCTCCCTGTTTAGTAAACTCGATCCCAAGCCCAGCCCTCACAGCCCACGTGAAACCGTAGTTTTGGTAGTTTTCCTAATTTCTAAAACCCAAAACCCTAACCCTAATTCTGCAGGAATTTTAAACTCATCCAAATCTCAATATTTTTATATCAAAATAATCCCCTAGACCTGCTGATCATTACCATATATCACATTCATCCCTAACCCTAGCCTAAACCCTAAATTTGCCCTAAACAGCCCCAAACTGCCCAATAAAACCAGCAGCCCTTTCTTAATCCTATTGCTTCGCCTCTAGTGGGATTTTGTCTCCTATCTAGGGCTACATTACTCTCCTCCAATAACTAGTTGATTACAAGAATAATAAGAAAATATCTAAGCCCCTTAATTACTGAATTTATGTCTCCTAAGAATCTGTCTCCACAATGGGACCTGAGAAAGTTACAAGAATGCTTCCAGCACCCCCCCCCCAAATGGCTTGCAGGTCCCTGATGAAGAAATTGGTGCTTCTCATGAGAGACAGGGTTTTTGGAAAATCTCCCGACAAATTAGGGTTTTGGCAGGAAAGAGGGAAATTTGATCTTCCACATCAAACGAGTATGATCAGTCCATAAAACAGTACTCACAATGATGCTTGTGACTTACCAGAGGAGGGGTATAATGAGCATCATCAAACAAAACCCATAAAGAGTTAAGCTTGTATGTGTATGGAGAGAAAACCCTATGCGCATAGCCCAGAACAGCAAACCCTGGCCAACAATAAGGGAATCTTTAGATAAAAAATTTCTCCTCCGATAACTTCAGTAACAATAATGATGAAACCCTACTTGTGCATGATCAAGAAACTAGGGTTCTAACAGACAGAAAACAGCATAGGCAGTTGTACACCAAAAGGTAAGAAAAGAAACCCTAAATACACTCAAAATAGGATTCAAGAAGGAATTCCAGATACTGAAATCAATGCTCTGATATCATGTGACAATAACAGAAACTCAATCAGTGCCTGGACATAACAAAGAGAGATGGAAGAAGAGAAGCTGGCCCATGGTTTGAGTAGTGAGTAGAATACTCAAACCGTGGGTGGGGGGATCTATTTGTACTAATAATCATAAGCAATTACAACTAAAGACTGGGTCCACAACTAAGGACCGACTTAATTGTAGACAGAAATAAGAAATAAGACTTTACAATAATACCCATAATACCCTTATAGAACCACCACACCTAAACACCCATAAAATCGACACTGTATAACTTAACACAATCCAATAGGAGAAAAACCATAAAGCATAGGTGAGAACCAGAAACATGGCACCCCTCTCCAGACCTCCTTCTGCTGGTTCATATATAGTTTTCTGTTGGATCTTTCCCTCCATCAGAAGTGAGAATATGATTTAACTTGAGCGGTAGATTTTAGGTTGTCTAACCAAGTGGATGGACCTGGAGAATCTATCAGGGGCATGAACCTAATTCAAGTGTGACTGTGAGTTACAAAGAAGAGTACCACTGGCATGAATCTTACTTTATCTTTTAGGGTTTGAGGATTTTCTTCTTCCTTGAGTTGTTCAAAGAAGAGTACATTAATTATAGTTAGGCTCGAAATTTTATTTGTTCTTTTCTTTGTTTCTTTACTACTTAAGTGTATAGACTGATTGCACTGTTGTTTTTCTTCTGGAAGACTCGATCAAATGTCCAGTGTCCAGATTTGATTCATTCTTTGGTTTTTGAATTGGTAACCTTTCCTCCATTTAAACACTCCCTTAAGCCCTAGCTCCCAATTTGCAAACAATTAATCATACTTATGATTTAGTCCTGCAACACATTTTTTGACTAGGATCAACCAGAGAACTGCATTAAAACCAATGCTTTAGCCATTCCGCTAGACTTGTTTTCCCATGAAAACCTATTTTCTAATACCTAACTTAGGGCCTCTTTGGTATCACGTTTCATTTTCATTTTCTGACACATAAACGTCTTTACAAGTGTTTGGTACAATTTATGGACCCTATTTCTATTTATAAAACATCAAAATAATTTAAAACATCCCCAAAATGAGAATGGACTCAAGAGTCCATTATGGATTATGGCCAAAATCTGTTTTTCCTTCATTTTTTCGCTCTTTAATGAGCATGTGCTCATATGACCCAATTATGAGGGGTAAAATAGACATTTGGTCGTTAAAATAGAAAGACAAGCCCCTTCTTCTTCTTCTTTCTTCTCCTCCTGCAACCCCCACTCCTTCTTCTTCTTCTTCTTCTTCCTCCTGCACCCCACCCCTTGCTGTAACTCAAACAACCCCACCCGCCCCTATCCCCTGCTGCAACCCAACGGTTTGAGAGGGGAAAGATTATGAGAGCAACAAAGCCTTCCCTAAGTAGCTTTACCCACTGCAGATGCATAAGATTTCCGAGTGAACGAATAAAAAAATCTGTGATTGGACTCTGCCAACGTAGAGTCAGAAAATTATTTTACAAGTGCTCGATTATGAGCTCTACAACTGGAACAACATCAATCGGATCCTAGGTAGACACGTTGGGGTTCTCCACCACAAAATCTCCAGCGTAGTAGTGACTCCACTTCCCTGATTCACTCAAGTAGTACTGTGATTGTGCATGCTGACCATCTTCTGTTGATAGCTGGAAGCGCACAGGCTTTTTGTCCCAACCATGGACGTGCTCTGGGTTGCAGATTCGCCGTCCGAGTCTCTTGGACACCCTTCCCCGCTGAAGCCTAAAGAAAAGGCAATAGGTTCCCATCGGAAAGTTGAACTCAACTTCACCTTCTACCTCAAACCACCAGATTTGATGAAGATAAGCCACTGTTCGGAATCTACAACCAAAGAAATAGAGTACCCAGATCAGTTCTATTCTTCCATCTATATTAGATGAAGAATCCAAATACCAAACAATTATGCTCTAAAAATGAGACCCAACTTAATAAAAAAGATGACTAGAATTCTCCTGTTCCACATATGTAATGGTTCCATTAATTTGTATCTGATCCAAGAAGAAGTAGGTTTGTTTTAAAGGAACTTCTTCTTCTTGAGCGGTTGAGGATCGGAAGCATCCTTTACACTGACAAGTTGAACCTAAGATTTGAAAGTTTAAGAAATGAAACAAACCCAGAAAGCTGTGAGAATCATTTTCTGTGAACCAAAGAAAAGGATTCGATAAATTCAAATTGAATTCATGTGATCATAGAAGCCAAGAGAAAACTAAAGAACTAAATAGATGGGTAACAGAAATAACCCAAATTAAGTTCAGTTGCTTTTCAATAGTTTTTTTTTTCCAATAACAAAGTCCAAGTGGTTCATGATTGCAGAAAGTCCGGAATTTTTGCTACCTAAATAGAACAAAAATGAATACGACAAAACAAACCAGAACAGAAGCAGAAGAGGGTTGAAAAATTGGAAAGGGTCTTTGGGTTGAAAAGAAAATTGCAGAGGAAGAAGATGGGAGGGAGAGGGTTCGATGATGACTGTGGTTGTGAGGGAGAGTAAGGCTCGGCTGGGTTTTGATTCAAGAAGAAAAGAAAAAGAAAAATAATAAGAAGAAGAAGATGAAGAAGAAATCAGGTGAAGAAGATGACAAGTATAAAGGCGGTTCCAGATTGGGGAGGAAGATGGGTGAAGAGATGCCTTCTTCACCCACCACTTAAACTACATATGGGCTTTGGGTTTGGGCTCTTTCTTAAAAAATTGTTATAAAAATCATTTGCACCAAACCTATTTTTCATTCTACAATCAATTATGTTTAGTAGTTACCAAACACCTTTTATTTTTTCAACAAAAATGGTTTTCAGTAATGATTTTTCTAAATAGGAAAAAAACAAAATGAAAAGTGATACCAAAGAGGCCCTTAATTCTAATATTTTCTCTTTTAGAACTCTACATTTTCCTCTGCTTTTAAAAAAAATAAAATAATATCCAGCCTCTGACACGTCATCCTATCTAATCTTGTGGTTTGTAAACCCAAAACTTGACTCACTAACTGTTTGATAAAAATCCCCAAAACTAATCTATTCTCAGCCATCTTTTTCACAGTTCAGACAACTCAAGCTTCCGCAAATTTAGGTTCTGCCTCACTGCCCCTTTTAAACTTTTTTCTTTTATGCGAACTTTATGCTACAGTGAGAGTTCCTTTTTTTTCTGGTTTTTACTTATAGAGGGGCCTCTTCGCTGATTTCTTAGTCCAACAACCAAAATGTCACCCTTTTCCTATTTATCTTTTTTTATTACCATGGAATATAATTCACCATCTGTTTGATAAAATTCTCAAACTAAGTATTCATTAGGGGAAAAAAGAATCAAACTACTCTACTGATGTAGATCGAACCATGAAGAAGACCAAAGGAGGGGGGGGGGGGGTGGAAGTTACCGTGCACATGAACAGTGATTTGGGGACTGATATGGACTTTTGGCTTAGGGAGTTGATTTTTGGTGTTATTTTTATTAGTGGATACTTATTTAGTTTCCTATTTGAGTTGTAATCCTATTGGGAATCCTTTCTGTTACGAATCCTAATTAGAGTCTAGTTTCTATTTTATAGGTTTTATTAATTAGTTTCTTACTTAGATTAAGATTAGATTGCTTGGTAATTGGGTTATTATAAATAAGTATGCGGCTGAACAAAAAAGAGGTAGATTGCAGAGAAGGAGCTATTGATGAAGCTGTGAGATGCGGCAACGGCGAGATACCATGGGTGAGAGGATGATGGGCTGAGATAGCTGATCCTATTCCCCCCTTCTATATCCCTGTCTTTTTCTTCTTATCCTTTATGTTCTTCCTCATATGTAACAGAAAATAGCAATAAAAAAAAATTCAGTTTCAGTTATTTAGCTTGTTCTTTTATTTTATTGATCCTGCTGCAATCGATCTCCCACTGGTTTCCCTGGTTCGAGGTCGACTTTGCATTATCTACAGCCTACCTTTGAATAGACCCAGTAATTCAAGCTCCTGCATCTTTAAAACCTACTCTATTGGGTACTAAATTACGCTTGCAGGTGAGAGTACAGGCAGTGGTATTGTAATTTGATTTCTGAAAGCATTCTGTTACTTCTAGTTGGGCTATTGTTTTCCGTGAATATAAGAATCTCACAAGTCGAGGGAAATGGGTAATGTGACAAGGGTACTTGTTGGTGACTGTTCCTAGAGTTCTAGGTGTGCAACTGATGGATCTTCTATGGGTGATGGCATCTAGTTTACTTGAGAATTCATAACGCTTTGATTTGGAAGTTGTGAGAAACAAAATATCATATGTTTATTTTTCTATTACTCAAAGTGCATTGTGTTTCTGCTCTTATGAACTAATATTTATTTTTAGCTTATTCACCACAAAAAAAATATTTATTTTTAGCTGCAATGTATTGCACTACTTTAGCGACCAATATTGTTCTTTAATTATCCATCTTTCACTACTATGTTCTGGTCCTCATTTTTGGTAATTTATTGCACATATGAAGGGTCTTAATAATTGTTTTGAATCGTCATCCTTGGTAGTTCTACTTAATTTGTCATACTTGTTTCATCTTGAGCTGTTTATGCTTGCCTTCCAAGCTCCAAGGAGGAGTTTGCATAGACTAACCTTAGTCCGCCGGGTGGGGGGGGACGGGACTTTAATTTGTTCTGCTTTTTGTATCTGAATTTTGTATTCCTTTTGCAGTCAGATGATGATTGCTGTAACTCATGTGAAGAAGTCCGTGAAGCATATCAAAAGAAGGGCTGGGGTATGTCAAATCCGGATTTGATTGACCAGGTTTGTGAGTATGGAACCTATTGTTCTGTTTGTGTTGCCTTGTTCTAAATTATACTACGTGCTTCTGAGTGGGTCAGGGGACTTTGTCAAACGAAGTGTTACTTGTAATACCAAATATCTATTTTTGGCATATCATAAGGTGTTGGACTTGAAAAAAGTGTTACTTGTAATATCAAATAGCTATTTTTGGCCTATCATACGGTGTTGGACTTGAAAGACTCACCTAAGTATCAAGAATATTATGTACCCATTTGTGCATTAAACACTTGGAGATTCCCGAGAATGAAGCAATAATGGCTTACATCATGAACATTTATCTGCATAACACCTTAAATATCTACAACAATTGACATATCTGACAACATTGGGAATGGTTAAAAGTGCAATTGAGCATAACTTTATGGAGCTTTTTTTTTTTTTTGGGGGGGGGGGGGGGAGGGAGTTGGTGATTCACAGATTGAATAGATGTAGATAGATTTGCTGTTGGTGGGCTAGATCTGATAAAATAGTATCAGATCTGATAATAGAGAAGTCACAGGGAAGAGGAAGAATCAGAAAAATCAGAACTGTGGGGGGGGGGGGGGGAAGTGAGACTGTGAGATAGAAAGAGAGGGATCGCTATGGGCCCACAAGAAAAGGCACAGGCAAGTTTGTTCCCAAGTGAGGCTATTCCAAGAGAAGAAGTCTGATTATGAAGAAAAACAGCAGCTCTACTGATGAACATTCTGAGGATGATGATTCAGGTGATGAAACTGATGAGCTACTCTTCATGGTCTATCAAGACAAAGTGATGCTGTTAGACGTTGATTTAAATAGGAAGTCTTCGTAATTTCTTCTTTATTCATGTTATTAGAATCGTAGAAAGGTAAGTGTCCAGGTTTATTGAGAATTTTTCTGTTTTTGATCAGATAGAGTTAGGGTCCGGTTATGATTTCAGTTTCAAGATAGGATTAGGACTTTTATTTTATAAAAGGGTATGTAACCCACGATGGAGATTAGAATTTTTGGAATGAAATATCGAATTAGTTGGAGTTGCTTACCGTAGCGTGACTGCTTGGTCTTCCTCTTTTCACATTATTTCTTCTGTGATTCACCTTCGTGCCCTTTATTCTCCCTCTTCGATTTCTTTTTCCCTAAATTTCTGTCTCTCTTCCCCAATCTCAGACCCATTCCTTGTTTTCTTGTTTCCTATTATAATATTGGTTTCTGAGTTTTTTCTTTCTGGGCGGTACTACCAGATTCAGCAAAAGCCTCCTCAGATCATTAACACAGGTCTGTTGGTCCTAAGATTCAAGTCACAGGTTCCTTTCCTTAGGGTAACTCAACCTGTATCCCTGCTCCCAATCAGTTCATCTGTTGTGAATTACAACTCTGGTTCAGATTTGGTTTTCCTTCCATCGTCAAGTTCAGGTTGCAGAGATTCTTCCAGCTTGCTGGTTGTCGATTCAATATGTTTTGTTGGTCGATCTTCAGAGGCTTGGGGGATAGCTGTCTCCTCCTGGAATTTCCAGAACAAAGGGAGGCTTATTGAGAGAGTTCATCCAACTGAAAGCAAATCTGGTTCTGCGTTGTTTGTTCCTAATCGAGAAGAAGAAGGCGGCGGCAAATAAGGGCCTATTACTCTTAATCACACATAACTCCCTGTTTTTGAACTCTAGTTATGTTTATTCCCACTCTTCTTTACAACAAAAACAACAACAAACTCAGCCTTATCCCAACTTAATGGGGTCGGCTACATAGATCAAACAACACAAAGTAGAGAAAACAAATGTCTAAACAAGAAAAGGGGGATGAGATGAGAAATGAGAAAAAGGATAAATCACCAAAAAAAAGAAGAAGATGAAAGTAAGAGGAAGGTGGCACAACCTAGCAAGTCAGGAGAATCTCAGCTAAATGGGGTTTGCAACATGGATCCTTGCCCTCCAACAGGCTCTATCTGAGGTCATACTTGGTACAAGTCTCAGACAATGCATGTCCTTCCTCACAACTTCTCCTATGGTCATTTTAGGTCTTCCCCTAGCTCTTTTAGGTCCTTCGATCGGAATCATATCACTCATCCTTACTGGGGCATCCCTAGGCCTCCGTTGGACATTACCGTACAATCTCAAACAACTCTCTCGGAGCTTGTCATTGATTGGGGCAATTCCCAAGTCATCTCTAATATGATCATTCCGTCCTTTATCCTTCCTAGGTTTCCCAAACATCCATCTTAACATCCCTCAATCTCACGGCACGGTCTAGGGATCCTTATCGAACGAAGCAGCGGTCAGATCGGTATATGCTGGATGTCAACTTCGAGAGACTTCAAGTGGCATCAGCGGATGGAGAAAAACTATGGACGTAGCGCATTGTGAGTTGCTTATTTAATGTCTTTAAGACTTCGTTGCTCATAACGTCAAGCACGAAAATCAAAGAGAACACAAAGAGAAGAGAAAGAGGCCATTTGAAGTCGTGACTTGATTCATTCCTTGTTAATGGCTCTCTAAGAAGTCTTGGAAGAAGGAGATCTTCACCATCTATCCTTGCTAGAAGGTGAGATTGAAGAGGAAAACATCGTCTGCAGTTCTTCCGGGTGGAGTTACTGAAGTTGAGTTAGCGAATCCTTATTTTATGATTCTAGATTTAGCCTACTGTGAATAGACCTACAATCTTGTAAGTAAGGGTTGGGGATTTTATTTTTCAATCATTATTATCATTGTAAGGGCTATCAAGTTGGGGCTTGATAGAGTTAGGATTGTAGCCCTAACTATCTTTGTTGGGGCAAAGGTTTGTAATAGGGGTAGAGGTTCCTTGGTCGTTGCAGCAATCAAAACTGTGAAGAGTATTGAGCGTTAATACAAAACCCTTACCCCGTGGATGATTGCACATTGCCGAACCACATACATGTTGTGTACTGTGATTGCTATTGTGAATATTGGAGTGTCTTGTTCTGTAGAGTGAGTGTGCACTACCTGGTAGGTCTGGACACACAATGGTTGCGAGCTGGGTGTGCATACGAGTTGTATGCAATTGGTATCAAGCAATACAAGGATTAGAATCAAGCAACACAAGGATTAGAATTTTTAGAAGACATTGATTCACCCCTCCCCTCTCAGTGTCACTTGGGACCATCAGTCAGTTTGTCAGGTCTTACAAAGTCGGCATGTCATAAAAATGTGGATCAAGTTTGGGTATCAAGTCATATGCTGGGGTCCAATATATATTTTTTCTACATGTATTTGCTAGTTCCTAAGCTTGGCAGTCTGTTTGCTAGAGTAAACGGTAGAACATGCTCGTTCCTGTTAGTATAAATGTGTACATGATTCTGTTCTGGTACTGTTCAATATCAAATTTTTGCTAAGAATTTGGATTTGTATCATACTTTATATCTGATTTTCTTCTCTGACATTTTAGTGCAAAAGGGAAGGTTTCCTACAAAGGATTAAAGAAGAAGAAGGTGAAGGATGTAATATTTATGGATTCTTGGAAGTCAACAAGGTGGCCGGGAATTTTCACTTTGCTCCTGGGAAGAGCTTTCAGCAATCAAATGTCCATGTACATGATTTGCTGCCTTTCCAGAAAGAAAGTTTTAATGTAAGAAAAACCTCTTGTAATTTTAGCATTGAAGAAATGAGTGATATTGTTGCCTAACAATATTTATTGGATAAATGAGGATTTTATTTTCTTTGGTATTAATCAATCTCTTATCATTGTCCAATTAAAAAAAAATCTCATTCATTTATTTCCATGATACAGATAAGTCACAGAATCAATAGATTATCTTTCGGAGAACATTTCCCAGGTGTTGTGAATCCTCTTGATGGGTAATTGACAGCTTCTCATCATACTTGGCCATTCAATAAACTGAATTACTTTTAACTGTTTCTTATAATATCATTTGTAGATAATCTGCACATGACACTCTTTCTTCTTTCTGTTCTTTTTCATCCTTTTCATTTAGAAGAATTTTAGTTTCTTAATATCTGTCTCAAAACTTACAGGGTGCAGTGGATGCAAGAAACACCAAGTGGGATGTATCAGTATTTCCTTAAGGTATGTGTTCAAAACTAGAATTCCAGAATTGAGAATAGCTTGAATGATCTGATCGATCACCCCAGCCCCCTTTATTTATAATAAAATCTAGTTACATAAGAGACACAAATCCCCCCAATCCTATTCCTACTAGAAATTCCCACTAGAACTAGGAATCCCCAATAGGAATCGTGTAAGGGGGAAAAAACAGAAATAAAAACACAAAATAGCAAAAAGTCCAGAATACCCCCACGGTATTCTTGTTACATTATTCAACACTCCCCCTCAAGTTGGAGCAAAGATGTCGATCATGCCCAACTTGGCTAGATTAGGATGAAACAACTTTCCAGGCAGTCCCTTGGTGAAGACATCAGCAAGTTGATCCGAAGAAGTCACAAAGGGAATACAAAGCTGCCCACCTTCCAATTTCTCCTTGATAAAATGCCTATCCACTTCAACATGCTTTGTACGGTCATGCTGTACCGGGTTGTGCGCTATACTGATTGCAGCCTTGTTATCATAGTACAACATCATCATAGGAAGGCGAATAGGAATACCCAGATCTTGTAGCAGTCCTTTAAGCCAAAGTAACTCACAAATTTCCTGTGTCATAGCTAGAAATTCAGCTTCGGCACTAGAACGAACAACTACATTTTGTTTCTTGCTACGCCAGGTGACAAGATTTCCACCTACAAAGGAACAATATCCAGAAATAGATTTCCGATCTGCAGAACCAGCCCAATCAGTATCGGTGTATCCTTCTATCCGTAGGTGACCGTGTGAAGACAAAAGAATGCCTTTTCCAGGAGCCGACTTCAAATAGTGTAGAATTCGAAGAACAACCTCCATATGAGAAGTGTAGGGATCATGCATAAATTGACTCACAACACTCACAACAACGGCAATGTCTGGACGAGTGTGTGAAAGGTAAATCAACTTCCCTACAAGTCTTTGGTACCGGCCTTTATTAACAGGGTCACCATCATTTTCCTTGAGCCGAACAGTAGGATCCATAGGAGTATCCGCAGGGTGGCAGCCAAGCAAACCTGTTTCGGCCAACAAGTCCAGGACATACTTTCTTTGGGAGAGAAATATGCCTTTTGAAGATCTGGCCACTTCAATCCCAAGAAAGTATCGTAATTTACCTAGATCTTTAATCTCAAATTCCTGGCCAAGGAAGGTCTTCAACTGTCTGATCTCATCACTATCATTGCTAGTAACCACTATATCATCAACGTAGACTATAAGAACAGTGAGTTTTTCACCAACCCTCTTGATAAAGAATGTGTGATCAGCATTACTCTGCTTATAGTCCACAGAAATCATGGCCTTATGGAATCGACCAAACCAAGCTCGGGGTGACTATTTCAGCCCATACAATGCACGCTTTAGCCTACACACTTTTCCTTTATTTCTGTCACAAGAAAACCCTGGTGGAGTGTCCATGTATACCTCCTCTTCCAGTGCCCCATTTAGGAAGGCATTTTTAACATCTAGCTGTTGCAAATCCCAACCAAGGTTGACTGCACATGACAACAATACTCGAATTGTATTCAGCTTTGCAACAGGTGCAAAGGTCTCCTGGTAGTCAATGCCATATGTCTGAGTAAAACCCTTGGCCACGAGTCGTGCCTTATATCTATCCACGGTGCCATCTACTTTCTGTTTCACCACAAACACCCATTTACATCCAACGGTTTTCTTCCCAGGTGGAAGAACCACAAGCTCCCATGTGTTATTTTTCTTCAAAGCCTCCATTTCTTCCATCATGGCTGCCTTTCACTTTCCATCTGATAAAGCTTCCTGCCAAGTATTAGGAACACGAACAGAAGAAAGGGAAGAAATAAAAGCACGAAATGATGGGGAAAGGGAGTCATAAGAAACAACATGAGATATAGGATGCTGAGCGCAAGTCCTGACACCTTTGCGAAGGGCAATAGGTAACTCAGGAGAAGAAATATTACCGGGTGGAGAGGCAGGTCATGGATCCAGGTTTGGCAATTGGATGGGTACTGGAACAACGGTTGATTGAACCTGCTTATGTTTCCTTCCATAGGTCTTCATATTGCTAGCATCAATCCTCTTCTGAAATTCACTAATAGTCCTCTGGACAGGAGTTTGGGCTGGAGTGGGCTGCTCCCCCTGTACAGGAACCTCTCCCCCTGACTCGGGGGGAGGACTAGAAGTAGCCTGAACAATCTCTCCCCCTGACTCAAGGGGAGGACTAGAAGTGGGTTGAACAGACTCAAGATAAACAGGCTGGAGTGTAGGTGGAGAGTCTACAATCAACACATCTTCACTTACACTCTCCCCCTGAAGATGTAGGGACACATAGTAGGAGACACTCTCATGAAACACGACATCCATGCTGACAAAAGTCCGGCGGGATGGGGGGTGATAGCACTTATACCCCTTCTGTGTAGCTGAGTATCCCAAGAAAATGCACCTAAGACTACGTGGATCAAGTTTGCCCGGGGACCTGGTATCCCTGGCATAGCAGACGCAGCCAAACACTTTGGGTGGAACAACAAATGAGGAAGCCAAGTAATAGCTCAACAGGGGGTCTAGAGTTAAGGACCCTACTGGGCAGCCTATTAATCAAATAGATTGCAGTGAGGACATCATCCCCCCAATAAACGAAAGGGACGTTCCGAGCAAACAAGAGTGCACGAGCGACCTCCAAGAGGTGGCGGTTCTTCCTCTCAGCCACACCATTTTGGGCTGGAGTATCAACACAGCTGGTTTGATGGAGGATCCCATGGGCAGCCAGGTATTTTTGGAACTGGCCTTCCATATACTCGCGCCCATTATCACTCTGTAAAATTTGAATAGTGGTCTGAAATTGAGTTTTCACCATCTGGTGAAAGTGTTGAAAGCATGAGGAAACCTCACTCTTATTGTGCATAAGATAGACCCAAGTAAACCTAGAATAGCTGTCAATAAAAGTAACATACCACCGATGCCCCGAAAGTGAAATTTTCCTACTAGGACCCCACACATCAGAATGAACAATATGAAATAAAGAAGCTGATCTTTTAAACGTGTCTATTTGGCCAAGACACAAGGCTCACAAAAGAAGTCTTCTTTATGACAAGAATTACCTAATGTTGGAAATAAAGTAGATAAAGTACCTAAAGGTGGATGTCCTAGTCTAGAGTGCCATAGGTGTAATTCAGAAAAGAAAGATGCTGGGGAATAAAGCCGAGAAGGTAAAGCTTGTGTTGATGCAGGGTCTCCATCAAGCAGGTACAATCCGCCATGTACTTTACCCGATCCAATCGTCTTTCCCGAGTCCAGTTCCTGAAAAACACAATGAGTAGGAAAAAAAGTCACTTTACAGTTTGAGGATTTGGTGATACTGCTAATGGAGAGAAGATTAGTGGTGAACTTGGGTATATGTAGCACTGAAGATAAAGTCAGAGAAGGGGAACAGCCAATGGATCCTTTCCCAGATATGGAGGAGAGGGACCCATCAGCAATTTTCACTTTGTCCTTACCAGAAGCAGGAAAATAGGTGTTAAAAAGGCTGGAGGAACCTGTCATGTGATCAATAGCTCTAGAATCTATAATCCAAGGAGTGGAAACTACTGATGCACAATGACCAGCAAAGGAAATACCTATACGGGCAAAGCAAGAACCTGAATTGGCAGCAGATGTAGTGGGGGCAGCAGATGTGTTCAACAGACGGCTGAGAGCTTGAAGTTCGTCCTGGGAGAAACCGATGTCAGTAGTGAGAGCTGAAGTTACACTTTCAGTGTGATTGGCCTTGTTTTTTAGATTTAGCACGACCACGTTTGCTCTCAAAATCAGCAGGCTTCCCATGAAGTTTCCAACACTGAGCCTTAGTGTGATATGGTTTGTGGTAATGATCACACTTCACAGGCTCTTTAGTAGTAGCAGTAGCAACAACATTATCAGCAGAAGTGTCAGTAGTAGTCTGTAATGCTGATCTGGCGACCTTAGGAGTAATCATCATAGCAGCCCTCCTTGTCTCTTCACTGTGTACATATGAAAAGGTTTCCTCCAAAGTGGGGAAAGGAACTCGACCAAGAACCTGTACCCGAATAGGGTCATAATCATCATTAAGTCCAGCCCGAAAATCATATACCCGAAACTGATCCACAAAGGTATGGTAGGCAATAATATCTGCAGCAGTGGTAGGCTGGAATCGAGCATAGTGATCCAGTTGCTGCCATAGGCACTTGAGGGCAGCATAGTACTTAGTGACGGTCATCTCCTTCTGAGTAGTGTTTTGAAGAGTCTTCCTGATCTCATAAACCTGAGCACCATTCCCTGAACGACCATAAGTACCCTTGACAGCAGTCCATATCTGAGTGGCAGTGTCAAGGAGAAGGTACTGACTAGAGAGGTCAGTGGTCATGGAATTTAGAACAAAAGACATCACCATTGCATCATTGGCAGCCCATTTAGTGCGGGCAGCCCCTTCTTCAGTGGGTTGCTTGGTGGTACCAGTAAGGTGGCCAGTGAGTCCCCTGCCAGCAACAGTCAGGGATAATGATCTAGCCAAAATCAGATAATTGGTCCCATCAAGTTTGATGGCAGCAGCATAGGGCAGGAAATCATTCCTGGTCTGATCTCCTCCAGAAGCAGCCGAGGTAACCTCTGAGTCACCCATAAGTCAGCAATGCAGATTGCAAAAAAAAAAAAAAAAAAAAAACTGATTTTCCAAAAAACTGCAAAAATCGATCTTGAATTGGGCAGAATTCTGATCTTCAAAAAAACAGCAGTACTTTGGTGTTGAAACAGTGTCGATTGCAGTAATTGAATCAGGGAATAATCCCTCAAAAAAATTCCCAAACAGCAGCCTATAATAGTCAAATCGATAAGGTGTCAGGGTTTTGAAAAACTCTGACAGTTGAGATCGATAAGAGAGGAAATAGGCTGCAGCTTTGAGGTCTTCAACCAATTTGAATGCAGATATGATAGTTGCTGTCCATAGGCCTGCAATGATGCTCCAACAGAAAACAATTGATCTCCCACTGTTATGAGATCAATTTCCACAAGAGTTGAAGCAGTCCCAAATCGCAGAGATGAACAATGGCAGCAGCTATCGATCTGATTTAGGGTTTTAAAATTGAGGTGGGATAGAGGGCAGCACTCGAACCATTCTTGGATCACCTCATGGGTGCTGCCCTAGAAGGGTTTAGGGGACCAAAGAAAGAGAAAGAAGAGAGAGAAAAGATCGAAGAAGGGAGAAGAAGAGGGAATCGATGGAAGGGGGAAGGGGTTTTTTTTTTTAAATCGAGAAAGGCTCAAAACCCTAGCTTTGATACCATGTTCAAAACTAGAATTCCAGAATTGGGAATAGCTTGAATGATCTGATCGATCACCCCAGCCCTTTATTTATAATAAAATCTAGTTACATAAGAGACACAAATCCCCCCAATCCTATTCCTACTAGGAATTCCCACAAGAACTAGGAATCCCCAATAGGAATCGTATAAGGGGGAAAAAACAGAAATAAAAACACAAAATAGCAAAAAGTCCAGAATACCCCCACGGTATTCTGGTTACATTATTCAACAGTATGTCTTCATGCTATCACTGGATTTTTGTCCCAGTAGGATCAAATATCCATCCATTTGTTGATGGCATTGCCTCATATGGGTGTATTGGTAAGAGACTTATAGGTATAGGTAGCCATTTTTAAATAAGTCAACAGGCTAAATGAAATGACTACACTGGAGATGTACTGGTGTTTACACTTTACATAAGCATTGAGCTATTATAACTTGAGTTAGGCTATTTGACTCAGAAACTTAAACTACACAAAACATCTTCTTCTGTGGTTTTCAGTGAATAGATGCCTAGACACAGTTAGAGAGTAAATTATTTTAAAATTTTGAAATTGAGCTTCTTTGTTAGTATGAGACTGATGATTCATGAGTGATTACTATTATAAAGTATAAGTTGAGTTGTGCTTACAAAATTTTTGTGTAATTATGAATTTTCTTCCTATAAGTTACTTAATGATAACAGCTATAGAAAACCAGCGGGTAATGGGACCATCTAGAACCAAAAAGAAGTAGAGAATAAGAGAATATTGAAGAAGAAAACGAAAGAGGTAGAGCTCATCAAGTCACTAGGAAGAGAACCATTCCCTTAACCATAACCAAAGCCCAAATCAATTTCACTCAAAATATGCTTGATTACGGTAATAAGTAGATCCTATGTCTCTACATGATTTGATTTTTAACTTAACCTAATTTTATTCTACTAACCATTTATCATTTTCAATGAGTGATTGTAAGGCAACCAGCTAGCCAAAATTCCCAATTAAGGAATATAGATAGATTTCAAGCTGCTGGACAGACCCCGAACTAGAAGTATGATAAGGAGTTTATGGGAACTGAGATGAGGAGATAAAAGAGAATAGATTTATAAAATAAGAACCAAAATTAGGATTGAGGATTTGATAACAGAATTGAATTGAAAATTGAAGAAGAGAAATTCTGAAGTAGGATATTAGTAGTGAGAGGATAATAAACAGGACATACGTTTTAAAACAGAACAGAAAATAAACTGACCTGCCATATAATATATACCTGCTGGTTCTGGTAGTTACTATTGCCAGCGATGGGAAAAGGTAATGAAAGAAATAACATAAACAGAATAGATCGAAGGGAGAGAGAGAGAGAGAGAAAGAGGAGAAAAAAACAGGGAAAGAAGTTGGAATCGATAGAGTTGAAGAAGAAAGAGGGGAAAAAAAAAAAGATGTGACAATTGGTGAGGAAGTAGGAGGAGAAGAGAGAATCGATAACAATAACAGGGGCAGGGGCGGGGGAAGAGAAACACTCACTCACAAACACAATCCAAAAAAAAAAAATCTATTTTCATTCCCCTAAATCAAAGGGGCTACATTAGAAAGCTGGTTGTAACTTTCTAAATATAGTCAAAATTGCATGAAATGTAATTCAAAAGCTTTCAAAGTGCAGTGATATCGGGCAAAACAAGGAAGCTTTGAGATCCAAAATTAAGCCCTAAGAAAGTGAAGGAAATAACCAATTTCCTGTAATACAATCCTCCCAAACATCATACTTATTCAGTCAGCTTGTAATCAGCAATCAAACCTTAGGAATTCTTCTCTTGGATGCTCCCGCATCACTTAATCAAACATAATTGCATGTTTTTGTTCTGTCTTAACGCAGGCGGACCTTTAACCCAGCACCTGGGCCAGATTTACTCTACTCACTAGGCCACTGCCCTTCCTAATTGAGACTTCTGGATTGGTTTTAAGACATTGGATGAATGTTTATATGTAAAATACATTCTTATTTAATTGTATAGAGAATCTAACAAAAGATTACAACGGAGCTGTATTTGTTATTATATTACTACAAACATGTTGAGGTAATCATGAAAACCGTTGTTCAAAAATGAGGATGTTTATTTGGTTTGTGGTGAATTCTGCAGGTGGTCCCAACTGTATACACTGACATAAATGGCCGCACTATCCAGTCGAATCAGGTGTGCCTAAACACATTACACATCTAAGTTACTTTCTTCCATCATACTTTTTTTATCATATAATCTCAGATGCAGTAGCATGTCTGTTTTTTGCAGTTCTCTGTAACAGAGCATTTTAGGGGTGCAGAATTTGGCCGTCCGCCATCCCTTCCTGGAGTTTTCTTCTTTTATGACCTTTCTCCAATTAAGGTGGGTCATCCTCTGCCCTTGTTTGGATTAGTGAGTTCTGTTTATGGTTATGATGAAGCTTGCTCTTCAGATAAGTAACTGTCAGAGTTCATTCCATTGGGTATATGTATCATGTAGGTATACGTATTCATGATTGTGTGTATGGGTGTGGGTGTTTGCAAGTATGAGGGAGGCAACCTTGAGCTAAGCACATGCCTAGCTGCTAAGAAAGGCACAGGGGTGTGACAAGCCTCTCCTCTCACACCTCAAGCAAGCTTGCGTTTGACACTTTGACATTATTTTTAACAATGATTAATTCCTTTGGAATCTGTCTGTTGGTTAATGGTTTTCATACTTTATGTTGTACTGTTAATTCTATTCAATCGCCTAACCTTAAAAATTCAGTATGAAAATTTAACTTGGATGTACTAAGTATTTGAAATGGATATTTGGCATCATATTCACCATTTCTAGTACCCGTTACAGACCAACATATAAGTTAGTTAGCTTATGTGAAAACAAGTTATATATGTGAACTGCTGAAGTATCCGAGCAGAATGATATATGCATTAAACTGTAGGAGTGTTACGGAAATTATAGTTCAAAAGAAGGGAAAGATAAGATGACAATGCAATCTTAGTGGAGTTTATTTTTCTCTTCTTTTTCCGTGTCTAATTTGATTGAATGTTGCAGGTGACTTTTACAGAGGAACATGTATCATTCTTACACTTCCTGACAAATGTTTGTGCTATAGTTGGAGGTGCTCTCTCTCTCTCTCTCTCTCTCTCTCCATATATATATATATATATGTATAGGTAAGTAAGTAAGTTGCTAAAGGGAGTTATCTCTTTAAATTTATTCTACTGATTACTTCAGCATAGAGAATTGCTAGGGGCTTACATGGATGTATCTGGGAGTTTAAAGTAAAACCATCTTGGAAAATATTAGAAATTGGTGTCTTCTAATGTTGGAGGTGTGGACATATCATTTGTTTCCCAAAAGATCACTTCTTTTCCCTTCTATTAGGCCCCTGAACTACATATAACTGGTATATAAGTTGCTAGGTCGTGAAGAACCGGGCCCTTGATGCAACTAGGATTCCTGACAAACAATTTGTCATGAAGTAAAATATGATTTCAGCTATACCATGCAGTACTACATAGTTGTGCATTACGTCTGTATTGTGAGTGTGTACTTGCATAGATACACTCCCACATAGAAGTGAAATTTGTTCAGAATTCTTGATTGCTTGAGCTTCTGGATCTCTTCTGTGAGTCCCTGTATGTTTCTCTTGATTCATTCTTTGAACTCTTCATCGCATTGTGGGAAAGGGTTTCTGTTTCTTTTAATTTCTGAAGATTCATTAGTTCAGATTTATGCATGAGGGTAGTCTTCCTATCAGAAAATGTTGATATACTTAATGCTTATTCCGCTCTCTGCTGTCCTTTTAGAAACTTGGGGAGCCTTTTTCCCATCTGTATACCTTTTTCCTACTTTTAAGAGTTTAAGTGAAAGAAATTCATACCCTAAGGAGGGCTGCTAGACTTGGTTTCTACATATTTGCACATCTGGCATTTTCTTCTTTAAACAAAAACACAAAGTATGTTCCCATAACTTTTCTAAAACTGTTACAATTATCCGCATGGTTGCTTTGTTTAGGTATTTTCACGGTTTCGGGAATAGTGGACTCGTTCGTATACCATGGTCAAAGGGCAATCAAAAAGAAAATGGAAATTGGCAAATTCAGCTGATTCATTGGTCATTCTGGAAATGACTTGGATTCTTTTGTTTGGTATGCCTGTCAAAGAGCTTTCCATGAAGAATTGATTGGGCAGGTAAACAACTTGGCGGACGTCTCTTGAGGATCAATTTGCCGGCTTCTTGAAGCATAACTCTGATTATGTCTCAAATAATTATATTTAGTGGGTTAACTTTCTTCCTCTCCTTTTAGCTATTGTTCTTCCTTTTTTTCCAGTTTAACTTGTTTCTGTAATCTAATTGATTATGTGAATACCCATGGAAGAAGTGGTCATCAAGGATTGAGGTAAGGATTTCTGTGGAGTACCAAATGTAACTGATCGTTTGAAAGAAGCTTGCAGTGGCAATCTGTGTTGATTGCATGTGAGAATGTTGCATGGTCAAGGAAATCTTGTAGAACTGTGATCTACTAAAATGTTACCCTGATTTTGATTTATTACTGACGTGGTTATCCATCTAGCTTTCAAAATATCCGGAAGAACAATGAACTATCAGAGTATGATCAAGAACCACATTGGTTTAACCGATTTGTTAGAACTGGACATAATGTATTAGACCCTGATTGCGCTGTAATAATGTTATAGAATTAAATATTTTTCATAAGAGACTTTGTGAGCAGATTGGGAGTGGAATGAAGTCCTAACTAGAGTTGAATAACGATGATGAGCTCCACATCCTCAAGTGTATTGAGTTTAGGACTTTAAAATTCCAAAGCCTGCCAGGAGTCTTTTCCATATGCTCCATGGCAAAGGACCCTTCATTTCTTCCTCAAACATTAAAGCAAAATCTGAAAAAAAATGCCAAAAAATGATGACGGGATGGGAGGTGTAATCCTTCAATTCCACCCCTTGATGCCAAAAGAATCTTATCTCTTCACCCATCTACTTTCTGGTTCAGTTACTATGACGCAAGGCGACATGGGTGGCAAAATCATTTCCCCTCTTTCCCTCTCAAACTTTGTTAAAATACCAATTTACAAACTTTTGTTTTTAAATGAAGGGTTGAGATTCTTAGTTGTGATCCAAAGCTCTTGCAATAACACCTCAGCAGTATGGGTGAATAAACTCTTGTTGCCTGTAAAGTGAGATAACCCCTCTCATCAATAAAAAGTTAGATAACCCCATCTGAATTTCTACTTTTCTTGCCTTAAAGGGAACCTTCAATGGGGCTTAGGGAAGATTTCTATCTTCATTCACACCTCTTTTTGGACTTGCTTCACATCGGGTGCTTTTGACGAAATTTAAGGAAGAAAATGAAAACCTAATAAACAAAAGTAATTTGAGATGTAGAATCCTTCACTACGTGAAGAGAATTTCTCCAACTTATTAGCCATTAATAGGTGAAACTTTTGGAATTGCCTATCCAAAGAAATTATTAAAATAATGGAAATTTGAAATGGAGAAAGGGCATTCGTATGTAGTAGCAGGTAAAAAAAGAGGGAGAGGGAGAGGGGGTTATTATGCTTTGATAGGATTCCTGATGGTCCAGCAGGAGCTTTTCAGAGCCTCCCTTCTCCCTTGTGATTCTGCTGTGTGAACTTGTCTTCGCATACTGAGAAGAAAGAATAAGAATAAAGAGATTTGAGGCGATGAGCTCAAAATTCCTTATCTCAGGAGATAAGATATTATGTAAATGAATGTATATGGTAGGAGCAAGGAACAAGATATGGTTTTTGTGTGCCCACTTGTCATGGAGTCCTTTTCAAGGTAAACAAAAGTTAGAAATCTCCTTATTAGGAAAACAACATGGGGGGGGCACTGGGTTGAGAAAAATATTCCAGATTCCTCTTTCTTGCATCCTTGAACTTTGATTAGGTCCAAAATTCTTTATTTTATGCATTTTAGTTACATTTCATAGTCAAAGAGAAAGAAGCATTGTGGACTAAAAATATAAAGCAATTTGTTCTTCTATATTATATTCCTAAGTCAACCATTAGCTCTTGATTTACTCTAGGTTTTGTTTGTGCAAAATTGTGATTATATTCACCAGAAAGGGTTCTCTGGTCTGTACAATCTAAAGGGTATACCTGGTTTGTACACAAATACTATCACATGGCAGGTCAAGTAAGGTTAAAATTTCAGGTAAAACATAACGACCCTTGCTTCTATGTAAACTTTTAGCCTAGATTTTCTAAAAACAAAAACAAAAACAAAAAGCAAATGGACACACACAAAGTTGGTTAAGTGGCAAAAAAAGCATAGGAGAATTCAGGAATATGTAGAAGTTACATGGACATGGTTCTAAATATCGGTATCGTATCGCCCTTCTGTTGTGGAAGGAGAGAAATAGACTCTGAGAATACTAATGTACACTACACTCCCAAATAGAGAACTACTTCCCTAGACATAAAAAGGGCTATAAGTATCAATTGTAGTGATTCGTCATTGTGATTTTTGATAAATGGACAATTCTGAAATAGGCAACCTCAATTTTTATTTTATTTTTTTTGGTGTGGTGTGGAGGGATACTAAACTAAACAAGGACCAGGGCTAGGGTCTATTGCACCAGCCTGAGGACAGCTGCTAGCAGCCTCAAAACCTCAAAGTTGGTGGTCCATCTTCCACCATGACTCCCTATGTATAGAGGTGGTCCATCATCCACCATATAACCCAACGTGGTGTGTATGGGCATCACGTCCCTCCCCTATTATTTTGAAGGGAAAAAGAACGCTGCCCAGCAATGTCCTCCTACACCCTCTCACATGATAGAATGAAATAACAATCCTACCCTCCCCCTTGATACCGTGCACAGACTAACATTAGAGTTCTGGTGCAGGACCACACAGCTTGGCAGCAAATCCCTTTCTTATTTATAAAATTATTTTTAAAAAAATTAAAAATCTAAACGATTTCCATTGGATTTGAGCCACAATTGAAAATCTGCCCCATATTAAAATTAAGTTTTGAAGTCTTGAAATAAAAATTTTGAATGACATAACAATGATCTGTGAAGGATGAACGTGCATCATCAACTCTTAGCAATTCGTATTGTTTCATTCTTATTTTAAGTTTTAGGTTTATTTCACTTTCGAGTCCATAATAGAACTTCAGTTTCACGCAAACAGCCATTTGAGACACAAAGCAAAGAAGGTTGTTACAAACTCTTTTTGGCATTTTTTTTTCTCCTCTTTTGTTCATCGACGAATGGTCTAAATTACTCATGGAGAAGCCCTCTTATCAATGGTGAGGTCGAGGTTCATTGGACTTTCATTTTCATTAATGGCGATTTTTATTCTTCATTGGATTGCATCTTTAATTTAGAGAGAGAGAGAGAGATTGAAAACCTATAAAGTTCTCTCCACTAGGGGTGCAGAGAATTTTATAGGTTTTGAAAAAAAACCTATAAAGGTTTTTTTTTTTTTTTTTTTTAGAAAAAAGATACGCCCAGATACATGGGTAGCGAAATGACCCCAAACTCTGCCCGTCTTGTCTCTTGTGTCTGGGCATAACCTATGCCTAGATGCACTCCCGGACAGAGAATGTGCGTCCCTCCTTCTTTATGTATTGTATTATTTTAGTTTCACCAAGTGTTCCTTCAACCATAGTGAAAAACACCATAGGCATTTGAAGCTTGTCAGGTTGCCAAAGGGGAGGATGGTTATGATCTTGTCAATAGAGAGTGGGAGTATGAGTGTTATTATCACCCACGAGTCCAATCACACAGTAAGTTCACCCATGAAGTTTTTTTAATGGTGATGGAAAACTTTGGCCTTTTATTTTTGATAAATCCCAATTAGTAGACAGACATCACATGGACGGTTTGCTCAAACACCCTCTCCATGTGGTTTATGATTCTATTAAAAAACGAAAAAAAGTGATTTAAGATGCTCTTAAATATACTTGATCATTTAACCCTCTTTAAGGTAAGCATTTCATTGCACCTTGTTTTATTCCTGAAAGTTCTTTAAGTTAGGTGGTTAAATAATATTTTAAAAATAAATTTGATAGTGATATATCATTATGTTATTTTCAAAAGTTATATTGTCTTTTTTATTTTTCAAATACATATGTGAAATTTTTATCCCAAAAAAAAAATGCATATGTGAAATAATCGTATTTTACCTTCAATTCAAAGAAATGTGTTATTCTAAAAGAATTTTTTAAATATGTGAATTGTATCTTCACTTATTTGCCCTTCTAGTATAATACATTTTTTTTCTAGTGATGATAATATCTTGTTATTTCACATATGTATAAAAAAAAGTGTGAGACAATGACATCCCTTAAAAATGACATAATGGTTGTCACTCTCAAATCATTTTTAAAAACACTTTTTTACTCCTACACTTAAAAATCTATTAGGAATAAGACAAAAAGGTTACAAGTAGAGATATCATTCAGACCACCCCAATTCTAAAAGTGAATTTTCTTATTGATACTTTTTAAGGTGTCAAATAATTTATTTTTTACCTTTTTTGCCCTTAGTATAGCACATCATTTTATTCAAATAAGGGCAAAACCTATCATTTGCATACTTGAAAATGAGACAATAATAGTTTTTGATAATAACATAATGAAAAGTTACTTTCAAATTAGTGACTTAAAGATCTTTTAAAAAATAAAACAAGGACAATGAAAAGAAGATGTCAAGTTCTAAATACACCTATAGAAATATCATTTAGACCCTCTCATTCTAAAAAGACAAAAAGCATAAAATTATTGGGTACAAATTCTCCGTGGGGGAGTGTGACCCTGCATGTGCATGAGAGCTAATGGAAACACGCGTGAAAACATCAACAGGGCGAGCATAGAAACCTGTCATGGGGCAGTAATTTTCAGTAATTTTGTTCCCTTTCTGTGTCTGGGCGGGTCATGCTCCCAACAAAAACCATTTCCCCATTATTAATTCTTTTTCTCCAACTCTAATCAGAAGAAGATTTCCCCAAACAAAAGAGTGGAAAAATTAGGAGGATGTTTCTATAGTTCTATATATCAATTCCACCGTATGGGGGTCAGGACTCAAGATACCAATGTATACAATATATTGAAAATTATGGCCTACCAACCACTCCTTTTCCTCCACCACCACCACCACAACAGGGACAGGCTTTGAAAATCTTTTTCCAAACCCAAAATTGACATTTGGCCTGCACAACCTGGTTGGGTAATCAGATATTCACTAGGTCTCAACTGATTAAATTTCCACCATTGTTAGACTTGGACACATTGGTCACCAGCAGTGAATGATGATGGTAGGCGGGCAAACATATACTTTCACTTAGGCTAGACTCCAAGCTTTAGGTGTTGAACACTCAAAAACCCTGAGTCCACATCTGAGTTCAACAAATTGGGATTTTGTTTGGATTGGCACAATTAGATTTGGAATTTGTTCATAGTTTTGAAACCTATAAATTTGAAGACAAAAATAAATAAAATTTTGTTACTTGGCTTCATCAAAGAGTAGAAAGGATTTAGAATTCCCACTTTCCCAAGCATGATTATGGTTCTAACTATTTTTATCATTCGGAAGTACAAAATCGATTTAGAATGCATTCTAATAATGTATACCAAACGCTGCCTGAATCCGACACCAACCTTGAGAAGATATGAACTCTAATTATTGATATAATATTTTTTAAAGAAAAATTTTCATTTAATTTTAAAAAAAAAAAAAATACTCACAGGAGTCAGGACTCAAGAGTGGCTCAAGATTCTATTTGCCATGCATGCCATGAAAGGGAATCTCATGGCTCCAACTAGCAAAAGTGAGAGTAGATTATGGATATTTCCATTCCTTCAAAACCAGCCTTTGTCCCTTTTGGTTGTGGCGTGCAGTATGCATTGCTGGGCAAAGCATGGTTATTGCTTCAAGAGGGGAAAGAAAATTTTCTCTACCTCAGGACTGATGAGACCAATTAATTACCCATTCAAGTCAAAAGTCTACACCTAATCATTCCCGCAAATTAATAACTAACAACACCTATAAAGCAAAAATATATTTTCTTTTTCTCTCTCACAGTCAAGAGTCAAGACTCAGACCTGTCTGAACGGCTGTTCTACTGCTACCTCCCAAAATGCCAAGCCTTTGGTCCCCAAAGTTATTTGTGGTTAGTGATTTTATATGCAAGGTTCATTGTATGTGTTCCTAGTTTTTATTAGATTCTCAAGATTTCTGTGGTGTTCACATGCGGCTCTGTAAGCATGCATGAAAGGTGAATTTATTCATTCAAACACCACAAAGATATAACACCATTTCCTACTGGCCCATCCTCAATTCTTCATTTCTCACCATCTAATTCTTATCAACATTGCATTCTCCCATAAAAAATCAGGGCTTAACCAGTGACTGACATTTCATTTTCCCATCAAGAATAAGGCTTAACCACTTAATACCACCATAATGTTAAGAGTTTCGGTAGAACTCATCATCACAAGCTATTCCTTAAAAGACAAGATGCCCAAGTACTCCTTAAAGACAAGATGCCCAAGTACCGATAAATCCTCTATATTTCCCATTCATATTTGATGTGACTAAATTTTTTCGCTTTCTGCATGAAATCCCAACAATCTCTCCTTCCACTTTAGAGTTACTAAAATCTTCCCCATCTCTCCCTCTTGATTTTTTTTCCCAAATTTGGTCTTACCACAACCTACCCTACTACAACCTTGGGTTTGATGCGATCAAAAAATCGGGCTTAACAAGTGAATACCACTTCATTTTCCCATAAAAAATAAAGCTTAACCACCGAATACCACCCATCATGTTAGGGACTTGAGTATAACTCATTTAAAGTGAAGGTGCCCAAGTTCCTATAAAACACCACATTCCCATTCATATAACAGCTGAGACTATTTTTTTCCGCCTAGTGAAACACCAACACATAACTGAAGAGCTAAACTCACACTCACACCACCACCACCACCACAAGCTTTGCAAAGATTACATAACACAAAAACAATTTATGAGGCAGAAAACTAAAAGTAAATACACCCTTACATAGTTCAGAACATACATACAGATTACAAATTAGAGCTAAAAAGTAAAGATTGGACAATTACATAATAGTGACTTCAACCTGATCAAGCAAGAAAAAACCAGCAGATCAGATGGAGCTGAGACATATTAACATGACCTCATTAAGACCCTATACTTAACTGACTCTAACCTTACCAGACTCCCCAAGCTAACTCTGCAAATGTCAAAAACTCATTGCAGTAGCTACCGGAATTACAAATTTCTAAACTTTAAACCCAACCTAACTGAGCTAAGTAACAAGATCCCAAATAAAAAAGAGGGACTCGATGCAAATACAATAAAATTCAAGACAGGATAGCTTCCCAATCGATCTCCCATGATGGGTACTTCTGCAATATGAACTTCTCTGACTCATCCCATGGAGGCTCGTTGAAATCAGGGAACTTGATATCAGATTCAGGCGAAGACCCTGCAGACTCATCGCTCTCTGTCAATGATGGCGACGGTGCGCTCTCCACCTTACAATCCTTCGTTCCCAGAAAATCCACATTGCCTTCTGATGAATTATCCATACCCGTCATCAGCTGAGGTTCAGTTGTCACCGTCGAACTCGCTTGCGAATGCGATTGACCACCGTTCGCCTTCTTATCGGAAGAAAACGCAGGCTTCCCTACTTTCCCCTGTTTCTGCGAAGTAGCTAGGCTTTGACAAATCGCCTGAAGCTTCGCATCCACTGCGGAATGCAAGGGATCATAATCACCGAACTCTCCTCCGACGTTAATTTGATGTCGAAGATTGGGAAAGTTCAGCCTCGCAAACTCTCCTCTGAGCTTGTAAGCGGCCTTATCGTAGGCCAAAGCCGCCTCCTCAGCGGTGTCGAAAGTGCCGAGCCAAAGCCGAGTACGGTTCTTCGGTAGTCGGATCTCTGCAACCCATTTCCCCCAATGCCGTTGTCTCACCCCTCTGTAAAGCTTCGTGGGTTTTGGTGGTGAACCCACTTGCTTCATCGGGATTGCTTTCGGACTGAGGAAACTCAGGGTATGTTGCTGCTGCTGCCATTGTTTGAGCTTCTGGTTATGGATGGAAGCTGCTGCCATGGCAGCCATGTGTTGCTGTTGCTGTTGCTGTTGGAACTGGATCTGGGCTTGAATCAGCTGACCCTGCGTAGGGTTGAGGTGATTAAGTCCTATTGAAGAAACTGACTGCTCGAGACCAAATTGGCCTTGGATCGAGAACCCTGGAGAAAATATTTGGGTCGTCGATGTCGAGCAACAATCAGGGAAAAGCTGGGGTTGAGAAGAGAAAGAGGAGCAGGGGTAATAAGAAGAAGAAGATGATGGTGAAGAAGGAGATGGTGTAGTTGTTGAAGAGGTAGAAGGGGTTACAGAGGAGGTTGATGAATCACTTTTGATATAAGGTTCCAATGCTTTCATGAGCTCCTCTCTAAAAGGATCTGTTAATACAGAACTATTACTGTATACATCAATAGCTGCTGCCATGACTTCTGAATGAAGCAACAAGAAAAAGAAACTGTTACTCAAAAAAACAGAAACCGCAGAAGCTGTAAAAACAAAAACCCACCTGTTTCTTACCAAAACCAAAGAACAGGAGAAACCGAAATTTCAAACAAAAAACAGAAGAAATTTCTTTTCTACAAGTGATTATCTAGACCTAGAATCATCAACCTGAGGGACAGAAAAACAACCCTTCCAGTTGAGCAAATTTAACAGAAAATTAAAAGATGAAAAACCTAACAAAAGCTTTGCAAAAAAAATTCAAAAAACAAATGAAAGAAAACTGAATCTCTATTCTGAACCACCCAGCTTCCAAAAAAAAAACTCTTCCAAGTTTGCTTTTTCTTTCTCTTTCAAAATCCAAGAAAAACAAACCCAAAAAACCAAATCTTTGAAAGACAGAGATGATGACAGAAAGGGATACAGAGAAGCGGGAATCAGAGAGGGGGGGTATCAAGAAGAAGAGAAGATCAACCAGTGAGCCTTTGAAGAAATCACAGAGCAAACTATCACTCGTTTTTTTTTTTTCCCTTTCCTTTAGAATCTCTTTCTACAATTTGGTTTACTTATACAAATCTCTCGTCACTCTCTCTTTATATAATCGTCTTGGCCTTCCTTCTCTTTCTCTAACCTGCACTTCCTCCGTTTAATTTACGTTTTCTCTCTGCTACTGTTAACTTTATTTTAATGACATCAGAGTCCGCAAATCAAAAAGCGTCAGCTAATGATAGACCGACACGTAGAGAGAACAGTGAAGTTGACGGACACCTGTCCATTTTCAAACCGGCAGATGTCCTTAAACTTATACGTGGCACGCTCTTATACGTTGGAATGCTTGTTGACTATATCAGTTCACACTAGGCCCAGAGTTTTTAAAATTAATATTTGAAGCATTTTCCTGACCTACCATAGGTGATAGCACGCTTGGCTCTTTAAACCTCAGAAAAAAGAAGAAAAAAAATTTCAAAAAAGACAAAAAGTGAAGAAAAATGAAGTTTTTTAGTGGCACAATTGGGTTGTTCCAACTATATTATACTTGTGTTGCTCGGGGTGGGTCGGGCAAAAGGACCCGGCTTGATGTTGGATCCGAAAAAGAGTAATTAGACTTGGCCGAACCTTAATCATATGGGTTTTGCATAGCCCGATTGGGTTCACGTACTACCAAATTCATGTTTTGGGCCAAAGAAAACCAAGGTTTGAGGGCTAGGAATTGGGATTGGAATAGATTGACATTAATTTCGATCTAGTTATTTTTTGGATCGGTTGGAATCAAGATCAGGGCTGGCCGATTAAAATCTAATTCCATCGTTTTAACCTTTTATTTCTTGAATTGAATGATCATCAATGAAGGAATTTCTCTTTCACCATGGTTTAAGAAAAACTCGATCCAATGGATTAATGTCAGGCAATACATCAGGTCAGATCCTCATGGTTGATAACCTTGAGAAAGAACCGGGTCAGGCCACACCAAATAGGGAAAAGTGAAAATTGATGACTAGAGATTAAAGTTGGGCCATAATTACATATTGGGTCGGATCTCCAAAACGCCTCCCACCCATGACCCACCATATGAACCGTTTGTTTTTGTGGGGGCCTTGCAATTGGTTCCCCTAAGTTTGTGGCAGCTTTGTGCGTTGCATCAGCATTCAATATCCACATGCAAGTTCCTAGAAGTTTCTTTAAAACCGTTTACAGTTGCAAAGTTTGGGAGTTTGAAATTTATTTCTATATTCTTTTTTTTCCTTTCTCGGGGATCAAAATCAAATGGGATTTGGGGTTTGGACACTTTAAAAAAGGAAATAGTATATGTAGAGATAAAGGCCAGGAGGAGAGTGGGAAGCCTCTAGACATGTAAATATGTAATCCCTTTTTTTTAATTATCTTTTTGGGATGCTAATCTAGACATGTTAATAATACTTAAGTTAGTTGCTGTTAGTGTTGTCATCGTTTAAGTTTTCATTAAGTATTTTATTGTTGCCCATTTTTATTATAGTATTAATTGGGTCTCCTGTTACCAAATAACCCAAAAAAAAAAATTAATCAGGATATACCACACTATCTCACAAGAATAATTAAATTATTTTTTGAGAAAAAATATTATCTATGAAGAGACGTAGAAAAAGTCGGCTTAGACGGAAGAGGCTAAATTTTTTTTTTTTTTTTATTTGGATAGAAAGGAAAAAGTCTAAACACATCTCTGCATATCGTAACCTCTCTCTCTTGTTCCTTTGAAATGATCATTTTTGCTGTTCTTGCATGATACCTCGTTCTGCACCTTTATTGGTGTTGTTTGCTAGTTTAGTGATGACTATTCCTTTCCCTTATTATTATTATTATGTATGATTTTCTTTAAAGACATTCGTATTGAACGTGGCTTAATCCAATGGCTGGTTTTTTAAGGGTTTAAGCCGATTGCAAACAAATCTAAAAATCGATTGAGACCAAATACTATTTATATTTGCATCCGATTAGCTTTGCTAAGGATTAAGATAGTTTTTGAGAACCAAATTCTCGGACACATATTTCTTCAAACGGATGTGAATACAAATCAAATGAGTTTTCAACTATCGATTTACATCTCTGGTGGGGATTGGAGATGGAGTTGTGAGTCTAAAGGGGGTGATGTTGCAGTCTCACTCTCTGTGTTTCATGTGAAAATTGGGGATGACAAAAATTTGAGAAGATCAGAAAGTGAAGGGCTAAAATTCCCACTAAGATTGATGTTGAAGTATCAATCTAAAATTACACAGATGTTGTCATCATGAATCTCTTTTTTCATTTACTTATTTGTAATATATCATAAATTGATAAGGGTATTCTAGTATTATAAAATAATATTTATAATATTATTATTTAATCATATTTTATTAAAATATATACATCCCTCAAATAATATCCAATCTAAAATTGAAATATATGCATCCACATCCAAATCCACATCCACATCCACATCCACATCCAAATGCTTTAGAACAAATTCGAATGTTATCAAAAACTGATTTTTTGAACACAATTTTCTTAAATGAAAATAAATACCAATTTTTGACTATCCATTTACATTCCTATCCACAATGCTCTCTCACCTAACCTTGGCTTTAATCGGATTGTAATTAATTGCAGTTGGAACTTATAATTGAGGATTTTTAAGGCTTCCTTTTATCATATTAATAGAATAAATTAATAACAATAATAATCAAATTATAAATTTGGGTGAATGATGGAGATTGGAGCCGGAGATTTTAATATGGGAGAGTGTCAAATGTGTGCGGGCCTCAACCGGAAACTCTTCAATAATAAGTAATACGAAGAAAAAGAAGGTGAAAGGTTTCATACATGATCATTATAATTACTAAAGACGGCAACGTTTGAATCTTTGGATAAGAATATTTGACTCATGTCTATTATCTAACGGCTGAAATGTTGATCATTCACATTTCACAATCCTTTATTAAATTTGATATCTAATAATAATAGCAGAAAATGACAACTCTTCATTTGTGAGAGCAAAAAGTTTTTTTTTTTTTTTTTTTTTTGAGATAAGATGAAAGCAAGGATTTAAAAACACGGAATCATGATGTGGTTCATGAATTTCAATCATGGTATTGAGATTGATATCAGTTGGTATTGATATGGGTTGGTTGATATGGTAAAAAAATTTTGGACCATTTTACCCTCAATATGGACAAGAACCATATCAACCAAGTATTTGTGGAACCAATGATATGTTGACCATGAGTTGGATTGGTCCCGATCAATCTTGATCAAGATTTGAATCAAAATCGATCTAAATTCAACCCCGGAATCTTTAGGACAAACATCAGAGAAGCCAGCTTGGCCGGAATAGGTATCAACTGAAGCCAATTCCAATCTGAATCGATTGACTGATCCCATCTGATCCTAGTTCTAGAAACCGAGAGAGAGAGAGAGAGAGAACCGTGGTTAGGTTAAGGATTTAAAATGAGTAAGGAAGATGTTTTTAAATATAAAAAAATAAAAGGAGAGAGAGAGTGGGACAAAAGCGTAGAGTTAATTGCGGCGGCATGAGGTGGAATCTTGGAATTTAGGGCTGTAGTGAAACACCTTTTATACATAGTCTGTTGGTGCATGGACCCAAAATTCCAAAATCTGAAATTAAAAAAAAAAAAATCCCAAATCATCGTCTTGTTTTTTTAAAGAAAAGAAGAAAAAAAAAAATTGACGATGATGTGACGTGGCTCATTGTGTATCTGTGTATTATACTTACCAAATCTACGATTTTAGATTTTCAAAGGAACGGTCCCACCAACACGATACACATAAATTAGGAGCTTTGAGGGGATGGTGGGGCCAACCCATGGGAGACTCGTTGAGAGGGACCACTGGAGTAGGCCACTACTACTTCCACGGAGTGAGACGAAGACGTTTGGCAATGTAAAGTCAAAAGTTGCCCAAAGATTTTGAATAGAAAAAGCCCACATCTTTTTTTCTTTGTTTTAATGAGAGACATCTAAAGTCTGACTAACCATTCATATATTATATTCTTTTTTGACTACAGCTACTAGCCGATACGTATAAAAAAAAGCATTTAATTCCATTTCTCTTCCTCTTCACCATTCATTCTACCATCGATTTTCTCATTTTTATCAATTTTATTAAACCATCAAGTCCAAATCAATTAAGTAAACTTTTTTTTTCGATAAATATCAATTAAGTGAACCTGACTTTCTAAAAGAAAAAAATGGAAGAGATCCTTGTCTAGTAATATAGTATTGACATCAGAGGCATCAAACATTAATGTCATTATATATATATATCTTTAGCTTAATCCTACTTTTCCTTGCATGAAATTTTTTATTCATCTCTCAATAAATAAAAAAAAAAAAAAAAAAAAACAGTATTTTTTCATAATTGGACATTTTAAATCGATGCTAATTTTTTCCCACCATTTGAATTACATCATGTTGCAAATGTCTAAAATATCCTTGCTAGCATTTCTAAGATAAAGCGAAGAAATTTAGTCCGATATTAATGACTTTTTGGCTCCCTTCCTTTAAAAAAAAATATTTTTTGTTGTGAACAATGAAAGAAGAAAAAAGAAAAGGAAAATCTTAAAAGTAAACAAACGTAGCTCCACACAAAAGAGTTTGAGTAGTTAAACGGAATGAGCAAGTAACCAATGTAGCTATGCTAATCGGTAATCATGGTTCAAGTAAGCGGAATCGGAAACAAAATCAGTCTCTACCAATTCCAACTCTGATTTTGATGAGATTGAAATTTAAATCAAAATCAATTCCAATGATCCGATTCTGATTCCTCAAATAATGTTGGTAAATTGCTAAGCTAAAGAGTTTAAGTTGCATATGATTTGAATGAGGTTAGGGATACGTCTCTTCTTTCATTTTTTAAGAAGGAAGGAGAGAGGGTTGGTTGCCATAGATTCACGCCTCTTTTCTTCTGTTTTGTGTAATGTCGTCTTTAGTATTCTTTCTTTGATATTGATTGACATCATTAATTATTTCTTTTCCTTTGAGAAAGTCTACCATTTATATGTGCGGGCATATGGAACCAAGCGACCAATTTTGATTGATTTGAATTCTACTCTATGTTTGTATCTGTTTTTTTTTTTTTTTTTTTTTTGGGGGGGGGGTGTTTTCTGCAATCACATTTGATGATCGCCACTACGCCTAATCCGAATGACTTAGGAGTTGAGAGAGACAGCCATCGTGATCCACACAAATTATTTTTAAGCTCTTTTTAAAGTCTTTTCTAGAACACTTTATTTAATGACGATAATTACATGACATCTCTCCACCCTCTTGATTTTATTTTATTTTATTTTTTTTCTCTTATGCAGATAGTCTTTGATTAAACGTGGGAATGTGTTACCTGAGCAAGCGGGATCTGCATTAAATGAAGTTTGATTGGCATTTTTTGAACATAATTTACATATCAATTTTTATCCAAATAAAAATTTTCAAGTAGTAAAATAAAACTTTGAAAATCCAAAATATTAATGATCAAAATTACAATATCATCTTTTTGCATTGTATTCGTGCTCACACAAAGGAAGGGTGAAATGACAATCCACCCAGGTTAGATGCCCCAGTGTGCATTTCCATTGCCCCCTCCCCCCCCCACCACCCTAATTTGGCAAGGATCTTTTTTCCTTTTTCTTAATATCTTCTTTTGGCATTGTGTTCGTGCTCACACAAAGGAAGGGTGAAATGACAATCCACCCATATTAGATGCCCCAGTGTGCATTTCCATTGCCCCCCCCCCCCACCACCCCAATTTGGCAGGGATCTCTTTTCCTTTTTCTTAATATCTTCTTTTTGCATTGTGTTCGTGCTCACACAAAGGAAGGGTGAAATGACAATCCACCCATATTAGATGCCCCAGTGTGCATTTCCATTGCCCCCCCCCCCCTCCCCCACCACCCCAATTTGGTAGGGATCTCTTTTCCTTTTTCTTAATATCTTTATAGCAAAGGTTTTTCATGATACTAGATTAGAAAATTGCACCAATGAGAGGATAAGAGAGGGATCCACACTTTGTTTTAATAGAAAGAGTGACAATGTTAACCCCACAACTCGTTATGTGTGAGATCTTTGATTCAGAGTCATGGGATTTTCACATATCATCATTGTTACTTGGTCACATGGTTCGTACGAGTACATGAAAGTATCATCCTACCCTCTATGAAATCAAAAATCACATTCATGTTGATATCCTGCTGATGTTGTCATTAACCCGATACGGATACAAGCGTTACAAGACCTAACATTGATCTCTTGCCCATTATTATGTATTCAGTAATTTTGAGTACTTCACAAAAAAAATAAACAAATAAAAAGAAAAATTTGTGATGAAGAATTGATTAGTAATCAAATAATTAGTGAGTGGGTGATTATGATGGGCGCCTTTGCAAGTTGCATGATATTATCACGGGACCTTAGCAAGTAGTTTGAGATTTTATCATTGTTAATTTGATATCATATACTTAAGATATCAAAAGAAAAATAAATACTACAAACATCTACATTCTTCCATCCATCATCATCATTAATAGCCGTCATTTTGTGTTCTATAGAGAGAGAAGGAGAGAGATGACGTACGTAGAAGGTTTTAGGGAGGGGGGGGGTGGTTTGCGTGAGAGGTAAGCGAAGTTAGGATTCTCCCTCACGCCTTGGTTTCTCCACTTCTCTTTTTTCATCTAAATTGGCGTTGTTGGATTCCAGTAGATGCCGTAGACTTGGTACTTGTCTACTACTTTGGATTTCTAATGCCAATCCGACTGTTAATACCAACTAGACAAGTAGCTACACCGGCAGAGCGTGCAACGATATCACTACCCCTGGGGCCTGTGGAGTGGTGGTGGAGAGCAGGAGAGGGATAAGGAAGTGGTGATAATGGGCCCGGGCCTGGACCCATTGTTTGCTTCTTCCGGGGAGAATTGCTTTATATTGACGCGCTTTCGCGCTGTATCCGACGTGGATATCACTTCACAACTCCCTACATTAACTGCTGCTTCCTTCATTGCCACGTTGGCATCACTTTTAAAGACCCGTCTTTACTTACCTTCTCTCTCTCTCTCTCTCTCACTTTTGCCCAACTATATTGTCTTTTTCTAATTTAAGGGTTAATTTTGAGATAGTCAGAAAGAGAGAGAGTCTGAGAGTGTAAGCTTTTTCTTTATTTTTAATTTTTATTTTTAATGAAGAGTCACGTGAGCTGAGCTTGATTAGCTTAAACTTGTACGAATTAAACTCATGAGATGCAAAGTTTTGACTTTTTGATTCGCCACATAACGTGCAAATACTCAGCTACGAGGCACCTCGTCATCTCATGCTTTTACTTTATTTTCTTTTTCTTCTTAATTTCAAATAGATTTTGATTAAGGGTGTTTAAAAAAAAAATGAACGTTGGACAAAGAAAGAAAATGAGGGAATCCACCCTTACCTCTCGTCCCTTCCTCTTGAGTAACTGAATCTTTTATTCACTTTTCAATCCTCTTTCTTTTTTAAGAATATGTTCTTTCACCAATTTATTAAAAAAAAGGAATCTAGATCCAATTTAATTTTATCAAAGCAGACACAGATGGTAAGGTAACCTTTAAGTGCTCACCGTTGGTTCTTGAGAGTTGCACCAATTTCAGAGTTTTGAGGGTGAAGGGGTGGTGGTCCAAGTTCCAATTTTGTGCATACATAATTGGGTTCAACATGGACATTGGGGAAACTTAACACCTAGGGATGTAAATGGATCGAATTTAAATCGAATATGATACTACCTATATTTGCATCTGAATAATATTTTATCGGATTTGAAAAATGATTTTTCGAATATGGATTCATCTAAATTGAAATGAATATGAATCGAATATGAATTTCTGACTATCTATTTATAGAAGAACCAGCTTAATCATTCTTTAATTTAACTAAGGAAAAAAATAAAAAATAAAAAAAAGATCGAATTTTCCTTCACCCACGCTATAGAGAAAACTCTTATCATGTGGTGGCTGACATTCTAGTACAAGATTAGTGATGGTCGAATCATAGCATCAATAACCATGATTATGACGAGATGCTCTCTTCACCTTGGGTGGTGAAAACAAAGATAAAATAAAAAACCAAGAGTAAAATTTTTGTTCATCGAGAGTGAAGAGAATCTAGTCATTGAGGTATTATTATTCTCGTTGTTGTCGTGTAATTTTATTCAATCATCACTTATGGATTAAAAAACATTTTTTTCATCTTGGTTGAAAGAAAACCCTGTCTAACAACACAAACATAAATGTGTAAAAAGAAAATCAAGGGGTGATGTTCGATATTCTCTGTCTGGGAGTGCACAAAGACCCAAGCTGCGCCTAGACACATGGAGCGAGACATGACAGTCATTGCGATCATTCAAGGTGGTGGGTCAGTCATTTCGCCCGCTCCCCATATATCTGGTCCTACAACATTTCCCCAAAAATGAATTTTTTGAACTCTCTTCTCTATGGTTCCCTGGAAAAAAAAAAAAAAACAGAAGAATAGAAAATAAGGGAAGGAGTGGAGCCATGAATTGAACGGCGACTCCACGTGAGAGGCCACAACAGACATGGGGACTAACGGACGGAACATTAAAATTAAATTTTGCTTCCATTTTATATTACTTTTGAGTTTTGATGCGCTTTTAAACAAACCTTTTTTTTTTTCCTTGAATCAAAAAGCGCCAAGGCCACACTGCCCGTACTCGAGGGGATTATATTAAGAAGAAAATTAATAGATAGAAAACTGTGGAATTGATTTAGTGGGTTTCGTTCACCATTGGTATTACCTACCTATTGGAAGTGTCATATGCAAGGTTCAAAATCTAGGTATCGGATTCGGGATTGGTCATGGCCGAAATCTTTCTGGATCGGGATTGGATCAGTCTAAATTGGTCAAAAAACCCCTTAAAATCATTTTTTATGGATCGGGTCATGTATCGGCCAGAGTTGGTGGGTGTTTTGATCTATAGATCGGATTGGCCGATATTATCTAGATTGAATCGATCAAAATCAGTTGGTATAGATCAGTATCGATCGGTATCGGTCAAGATAATATAAAAAACTAAAAAAAACTTTAAAACTTTAAAAAAATAAAAAAATATATTCAGTTGGATCGGTCAAGGATCGACCGATCCAACCAACGATCCAGTCAAACCTTGTTGTATTGGTTAAATCTCGGGATCGGCCTTGACTGATACCGATCCGATCTAGCCACTATCAACCGATCCGATCCAATACCTCAAACCATGGTCTTATGTGAGTGTTGTTTTTCCTCCTAATGAGTGAAGACGTGATACTGCTCTGTACGATAACGCCTTACAGGCATACAAATGGAATCCATTCTGTGTGGGTCTCACAGAGTGGATTCCATCTGTATGCCTGTGAGGAGTTCTTGTATGAGAACGGAATCTATGAATGTTTGTTTCTTTTCTCTTTGTGAGTGAATTTTCATGATCATTGAAAGTTGTCCAGACGAATGTAAAGGCAAAGACGAAGGCAAAGGCGAAAATGAGTTCATGATAGGGAATGAATTGGAAGGCAACGTTATAGTAGCCTAGAATAATGCTCTAGTGATTTTGGCATGACAGGTTCAAGAAAAGGTGGAGGCTTCTACGATGGAAGCAAGTGATGATAGTGCTTGGGTTTTCAAATACATCACTATATGGATAAAATTTTATGACATTCCTCATGAGTTACTATCTCTCAATTTAGAGAGTACATGTTGCTACACTATGGTATGAAATCTCGCGAGCGTGGGCCTCCAATGCCGCTACAACTTCACCACCAACCTTAGCTGTCGTTGTCGTGAATATTGGTTGCCAACAGGGTGGCTCAACCGTCGGTGCCGTTACTGTGATTCGTCATGGTTGTTCCATTCAACCAACCATTGCATTAAATGATAGTAACTCCATTCAAACGGTTACACATTTAATTGCTCAACATGCGGTCAACGATTACACCACCACATTCTCTACTATAACGGTTAATGTTAATCAACCTCCACAGTTGACCAGTGGTTACATGTCTTCAATTAAATCAGTTTCAGGATCTTCTATTGGGAATAATTTTTCACAATTTCGTCTGTTTCATGCACTTAAGGATCATTATGGGGCTCATCAATCCCTACAAGGAGTCGTTACACTTTCATCACAGGTGACAAGCAATTTCGTAGCGGCAATAAGCTTCTTCAATTGGTTATGAATCATAATACTCTTCAATTTCTCAACAATCAAGCAGCACAAACCATAATGACACAGCTGGCTAATATGGTATGTCAAATGCTATAGTGTTACAAGAACTCTCTATGAGTAATGCCCCAACAGAAATGTCTGTTGCAATTCATTTGACATCTAGTTTGAAATCATGTATTTTCATTTTTATTTCAAGGGAGGAAAACAGAATGGTTGACTCCCTTGTTAGAAGGGTTTGGTTCTTGACGTGTGGAACTATTTGGCTCATTCCCATTCCATGTTTCATGAAGCTTGGAATTTAGAATCCATGTGTACTACACATTTTTATCAATAAAGCTTTATTTACCAAAAAAAAACAAAAAAAAATTATAGGACAAGGTTTGCTCTTTAGACAAAGGTGCAAGGCCGATCAACTTCAATAGTTGCCTTGCAAATTTTTTTATATGAACATGTTTCTGGATGAGCTGATTGGAGAACAAAGATCAATATGACCAAACCCATTTAGTTATGAGAAGATTATATTGTTGGTGTTGCATTTTGGCATGAGTTTGTTCGGATGATTTTCTGAATAAATACAGATTATTTTATCATGTGAAATTGTGATTAGTAAATTTTTAATCGTAGGATAATGAGGGAATGATCTAGATTGATCACAAGTAAAATTTCAAATCCAAATTTAATCATTTTACCTTTTCATATAAAAGCATATTTTTTTCTTGTATGTCCGTACGTGCCCTTTTCACTTTGGTCTTTCAAAGGAAGCACCAAAAGCATTTTGATACGATTTCCTTGTGCATTATTATGGCATGAAAGGCTTGTTGGATGGAACCTAGAGGTAGAAAAAACTCTATCTGAGGAAGGGGCGTACGCTACACCAACACTCTCTATCTCAATCTCTACTCCCGACACTCTTTCTTCGCCACCCTTATTTGACAAACCGTGTCCAGCGCTTCTTGTTGGTTGCCTCCTCCTCTCTACTGGCTAAGAAAACCCTCTCCCGTAGTGGTATTTTCAGTGGCAATTTCGCAGACTTGAAACCAAGTTAGCCCAATACCAAGTTGACCCATTGACTCCTTTCTCAGCTTCCAAGTTCCAAGCATGCAAAGGATTAGATGATTCCCAGCTTTAGCCTATATTTGAGGACCAAACCAGAGCCCACGATTATTTTTTATTTTTCAAGCCCAAGCCCAAGTAAACTTTGGTAGTACTTGACCAATACGCCAAAAGCTCCAGAAGTGATGGAGCCGCGTTAAATCAAGCCCTTTAACCTATCTCATACTAGGCTGGCCCAATCCTAGTGCCCATACACTATAGTGGGTCCCATTAGGCACATAACAGACCACCACGCTTCTGCAGCCGTCGTCCTCGGCGGCTCTCACTCTAGGTAGCTTTCACTGTGGCAGTAGATAGTCCATTCCAAACGGCTTCACTCTGCTCCAAGGTTTTGTCTGGCGGCAGATAGCCCTTTCTTGACGGTTTTCACTCTACTCCAGGTAGCCCTTCTCCTAGGTAGCCCTTTCCGTGACTCGAACCCTTGACCTGGTGCCCAACTTTGATACCAAATGTCAGGTACTTGACCAATACACCAAAAGCTCCAAAACTGATGGAACGCATTAAATCAAACCCTTTAACCTATCTCATACTAGACTGACCCAATCTAATGCCCATACACTATAATGGGTCCCATTAAGCACATAACATAAACCCTTTGATTACACGAAGGCCAAACCCTCACAACAACTGTTTTGAAATTGTAAACTGCAGTACTTAGAACAAGATTCCAGATCGAGTATGGATTCGACCTGCAAAACTGATGCTCGATGAACGCCATTAATGTTAAATCATTCCACACCAGGCATTGATTAATCAAATCCTCTTGCACTGCTATCTAATTTGTGGGCGTTAATATCAATTCTCTCCAAAGAAAACCCAACTTATAACCAGCTCCTAGATTCTCCCCAACTTTCTACCCAGCCTAGTCGGAATAGGATATCTCCAGTTTCCTTAAAACTGCTTAAAGAGTACATAAAGTTTCACCAGTGACTGACTGAAAATCCTTTTGTAAACTCCATTACTAATGCCAATGAGTTCTTCCTTTTTTTGGTTGCTTAGAGTTCCCGCTAAATTCGTTCACCATATTCTTAACATTGCCAAATAATGCTAACTTCTTAGATGCTTTAACAGAAAAATCCACTCCAAAGCAACTATGGAGTGGGGTTTGAGGAATAAAGGGCTCTAAGGAAAGAATAGTTGCTCTTCCAAGACCATGAGGCCAAATGCTTTCTTTAGAATGGTGAAAGTGCCCAGTTGTTAAAACCATGTAAAGGAACATTAACAGTCTGATCCAATTCTTGAGAGGACCAAGAATTCAAGTCCAACCTCTTCTTGTTCTTCATCTATATAACTCCCTTACTCCTGCATGCTTATATGAGAATTAGAAAATATGGAAAAAAATATAGATTTGGCTTATGCTCAAGCCATGTATGCTTATCTCGACTGTTACTGATTGTACCCATTGAGAACAACAGACTCAAAGCCCGAGAAGAATACTTCCAGATGAAGTGTTGCTCTTTTCAGAAGAATGATCTTGCTAAGCACTATACACGGATGTTGGATCGATTTTACATCCTTGGAGGATTGGATGACCCAAATATGAAGCAAGTGTTCCTCAATTCTTTCCACCGAACCTTTGGGCAAAGAAGCCCTAAAATCATTGCACCATTTTGGTCTCCAAATTGATCAAGCTCCTATCGGTCGTCTCTACCAAGAAATCCTTAGTGCTCTGCAGAAGTTGTGTGATCAACAAGTCTTCTTCAAACAATGGGAAAAGACCACGCATAGACTCACCGATGAGTGTGACACATCTCATCTTAAGATCAAGTGCAAAGACAAAGACTTCTTGTCCATCCAAAAAGAAGTCCCACTTCAAGACCAATTCTCTTGCGAAAGGTTTTCCAAGAGAAATGGAATGCATAGATCTCATCGGTTCAAACGCAAGCATAGGTCTCGGCAAGCCCTATAAGTTCTTCAAAGCGAAAGAAATTTGCGAAGACCTCCACCAAATGTTTTGCGTGTGGAAAAATTGGCCATCCCCCCCCCCCCCCCCCCCCCCCCCCCCCCCCCCCCCCCCCCCCCCCCCCCCCCCCCCCCCCCCCCCCCCCCCCCCCCACACCCCCCCCCCCCCCCCCCCCCCCACCATTGCTTGATTGGTTTAGTTTGTCCTGTTACAGTCATTGCTTGCTTCCCAATTTCAATACTACAAAATACAAATTTAGAAAGAATGGACAGGATCTACAAACGATAGGGATACATACTGTAATTGGCATTTTGAATAAGAAGAACAATGCAGGCAAATGAAAAATAAAAATGGAATAAAAATAATGTAAGGTTAACATATGTTTATATGCATATCCAATTCCGATGAATGAGACATGTTAAATTCAATAAAACATTTCAAAAATAAAGGAAGGAAAAAGCTCTAGTGACATGTTAAATTCAATAAAACATTTCAAAAATAAAAGGGAAAAGCTCTAGTGGTTCTTAACAGAGACCCACCTACTCTAGCAGAGAATATTTTGAATGAAATTAGAACTGCCAGCACCGTCGCAGGAAAAAGGGTAAAATAGAAGGGAAAAAAACTATATAGGAAACAAACCACCAGGAAAAGAACTATGTACTTGTTACAGACACCTCGATGTCAGTCTGATTGATGCCAGCGCAGGAAAGCTTCAACCTAAGTGTCTCAACATCAATGGTCTGTCTTTCCTCATTTGTCAACCAGGAGGACAGGCACAGGTCAATCACATCCTTGCAACAACTCAATGAACCACCCTTGATGTTCCTGATCTTCCCAAACCTCGCAATCCTCTCCAGACTTGCATCAGATGGTTCCTCTGCAAAACTCTGCAGTACATCTTTAATCGCATTGCACCAAATAGGTCGGGCTACCTGAAGGAACTCGTGCTGAGCTAACACAGGGAGATTCACACTTCCCAGATCAGACTCATCATGGCGTCGCCTACCATGATAGTCTGATCCTCCAAGTTTCAAAAGATCATAGGTATCAGCCAACTCACTGAATGCTGTTCACAAAACATCAGCAACATGAGTTATTATATAACAACAGATCATGCAAAGTGATAAAAGCAAAACAATGCAGACTGGAATCTTTCTACATTGTATTGGAAAACCAACACTCCATTAGAGCACTTAATAGAATGTATTAGTACATGAAAGCCAATTTATAACAAAGAAAACTGGTACTACTAAAAAATCATGTGAAAATTTATGTTCGATATGCCACTTTCTCTGAGATCCTTTCCAGTCGTCTCTGTATCAGTTTACAAACACATGACCTTAGGGGGGAAAAATGAAAACTAAATCATTTCCTTCTATAAGACAGTCACGAAACACTACGCAATTAGGAAAAATTGGAATATCTAATCAATCAAACGATGTTATTGATTTTCCCCCATATGGTCCCATAGTCTCATAATATCAGATGTGTAGTAGAAGCAAAACATTCATGTTCCCAACTTTTGAACTTTATGTGCATACTGCATCCAGAGGTTAATGTTCACATTTATATCTTCATTGGTTTTTCCTAGACCCTAAAAATTGATTATTAACATTACATACCAGAGGTCAATGTTTTTTTTATCAACTTGGCCACTTCTGGAATAAAGTTGGAATACCTGCTTCTAGACATACAAATCTTAAAGAGAAAACAGCAAGAAATACAGAGTAGAAATGGGTTTGGTATATCAGACCCTTCAGCTCAGCCCGAATTGAATTGGTCCCTAAAATTTAGATCCTGGATCCTAGACTGTTTTGATCAACTAGTCAGGCCGCATTCAGGTCTAAAATAAGGTAACAATCCACATCAGATTCACCCTCTGGCCAACTTTGTATTCTATAAAGTCGGATCAATTTCAGAACCACTTGGTTCCAACCCAGATCTCAACTATGTTAAGCACTTATTTATTTATTTTTTTGGACCAACAACAACTTCATTAATCTGATGTAGAAGAACTAGATCAATTAGGCACTTCAATGTCCTTACTCTACTCGCTGATGGTAGGTCTCAACTGAAAACAAATAAAGACTTTGAGGACCATGATTTTACCTGCCAGTTTCCCATCACTTCGGTAGACCTCTATCCCATGAAGACCTGCAGCTTTCAATCTCCTGATAACAGCAACAGGGTTCTTCAATGCCCATGGATGAGCTAATGTTGCCACACCCCCTGTTTGACATATCAATTGAACTGCTTCCTCTGCTAGAGCCTCACTACCCCTGAGTCATGCAGCTTACATGTTAACAGAAACAATTTCCAGTACCATACAAGCAAGAAACATTGTTTTTTTTTTTTCAACAAAAGCGTGGTTGGAGGATTAGAAGAAAAGGTTTTAAGGCAGGATTTGGTCCCAAGACCTGGCCACAACAATCCAAGGTCCTTCCTGCTGGGAAAAGCAACACTTGCAAGAAACATACATGGTTAATTTATTTTCTTTTTCCTTTTTGTGTTCTTAATTTTTGGCGGATGGGTGCCAATTGCAACCTCCACCCCTCTTCACATGTTTGTAGGATTGGGGCAGTGTTGGTACGTTTGTGGTTGAATTGAGTTGAGAGATAAACCCAGGAAAGAGCTAGATATCGGATTATTACGTAGAATAGGCAGGTCCACCATCATATAGATATCGGTTGAAAGCTTGCTTCAGATTTTCTACATGGCCAGCTTCGACCAATGCACGAGCCACATGCAACCTCCCAGGAGCCACTCCATTCCCTGCAATTTTGGCAACATGCTCCCACTTAAGGGGCATCTTCAAGTTGTTTAGCTTTGAAACCATGTTCTTTGCACGGAGGAAACGACCATCCCTTATGTTGGCTAAGCATTTCTCCATCTCTTCAACTCTCGAGGGTCCGCCGCTGCTGTAATAAGCAAGGATGTGAACCGGCTCTTCAGTTCCAGATTCTCCTCTGTTGCACATATTCCAAAGCGCAAAATCAGAAAAGTTCTTTTTATTTTCCCCTTCAAGAATAAGTTTGGTGTTTTAAATAGCTTTAAACAATGAGAAATATATAAATAAGTGAAATAACAGCCATTTTTCATAAGAATTTGAGCAGAGTATAAAAGAAGATGACCTTGGAGAGAATATGGTACTAATCTCAACGCCTGGAATTATCTTGATGCCAAATTTCCGAGCGGCTTCCAATGCTTCTGGGATGCCAGCCATGGTATCATGATCAGTCAGTGCAAGCACTTTCACCTGTTCTGAACACATTAAATTAAAATATCGTGCTCCATCTTTGTCCAGTCAAACATCAAGTGTCAAAAGCTAGGATACCAGCAATAACACTTAGAGTCCATCATAATTATGGCAAGACAGATCACTTTATCCTTTCGAAGGTGATGAACTTTTTTATATTATTTACTGGTACAATTGACATCGGATAATAGGAAGCAGAGAAGAATATTTCAAATCGACCACCTCTTATCCGCTGCAAGTTCACGGAGATTCTAGCTTTGAGATCAGCTAGGCCATGACCCAGTTGGTGCCAAGTCTTAAGGTAGGGGATCTGAGCTTTCAGATGTTGAGTCAGTGCTGAGTGGAAAATAGATTAGTAATTTTCAGTTAGCTGAATGCATGGATTACTACCATCCCCCCTGTTACGCTTAATTGAAATACAGTCTCTGAGCATTTAAAAATAAGATACACAACATTGAGGGATAATAACATAAATTCATGGGTTTTGGGAGATCTAGTAATTGTATTCTCCTTCTTACATATTTGTGTGGAAAGCCAGACTCTTTTGACTTCTTTACAGTAACATCATGTTGTTCGCTACCGCTTATCCTAAAAGCTCGAACTTGTAGGTAAGAGCAACATTAATATACATCAACACCCTCGCCAGGCAAGTGTAGGCCTGCCATTGCAGTGTAGTCCTTGCAAGTGACACAACATATGGCACCGAGGGGGAAGAAATGTCAGGATACCCCATTGCACTTCCCAAGAGTCGAACACTCGACCTCGCTGCTCTAATACCATGTTCGCTACCACTTCTCCTAAATGCTCGAACTTTTAGGTAAGAGCACCATAAATGCATATGTCAACACATATGCTATCCAACAATTAAATGCTCAAAATCAACTAAGCATTATCCTAACTGAATGAGCATAGAGCATCAGATATTTTTATTTTTCTTTCTATTTGTGATGTGGGTATTTGTATTTTATGCACATTCAGTATGAAGTTGAGAGGCCATTTGGTTGGATCTGAGGGTTCCAAAGAAAACAAGCATGAAAAGACATCACATTATGCTGTAGGAAGGATCCCGTGAAAAAGACTCCCATGCTGCTCCCTGTTGCTCTTTTATCCCAACCTTTACTATCATGGAACTGTCTAATAAGCTGATATAGGCGATCCACACCAGATTATACTTTCCAACCATCCAAGTTTCAATGTATAAGTGCATTTTTATAAACTAAGATTCTGTGGAGTGATGGAAGGCCTAATATAATTCCATACCAGATACCACAAATCTTTCCCAAATCTAGTGCAAGATCCATCAACAGGTTTGAATGCAATCAGCACAATGGAGCTAGCTGACACCTTTAGGACGCCATTCCAGAGAGACACATTGACTTTATCTCATCTTTCACCGACATTTATCCTCTCCTCGACAATCACACAACATTTCCCTAAAAGGTCCTGATTCGATGCCATCAAGGGTCTCACTTCCACACCCTCATTCTTATTTTGCTTGCAAACAGTCCCCAATCCATTAAATGATATTTTTCGATCCTTTTCTGCCAAAATACGAAATTCTTCAATTCGAGGCTTTGATTGTTGTCCAAAGACCATAGTAAGGTCAACTGAGCATGGAAGGAGTTCATAGGATAATAAAGAAGCATTCAATATGGGATTTACTCAATCTGCTAATCAGATTACTCTAATGAATGATACATCATCAAGTTTTCACTGGGATATTGTGAAATATTAAACCACGAGGCCTGTCAGAAATGAAAGTTGATTCTAACAAACACTTCTACTATTCAGGTTATAGTTTACAGAAACAATAATTTTCGAAACATTTTCGTATGTCAATAAGGGTTTCTAAGATGGAGCTGTCTCAACTCTCAACAATTCCCTAGCAGGTAAAAGAATCTTGTTCCAACGTTGCATCCTATCTTTGTCATAATCTTTGTTGATGTGTATGCCTTCAATTCATTTCTTGACACTCTGAACATCCTTAGACCTCCAATGTAACATCCCAATTTTCATCACCCGCCCAAAAAAAAAGGTAAATCTGATTAACATGTAAGGTGGGAATGGGACTAAGTCAACAATGGGGAAGGCAGCCACAGCCCAAGGCCCTGACCCAGTCAGGCTCAGCTTCTCCAAGACACCAAAACTGACAAATAAACCTCAATGAGCTATTTACCAGTCTAACCATCATGATTAATGATCTAATCAAACAGAAGTGGAAATTAAAATGAACAACCGACAGCAAAACTGGAAGAATAAAACATAACACAAACCATATGAAAAGCGAAACACAGAGCATTACACTATGAAAAATGGAAGGACCTTAGCCAAAACAGAAACATTGGGGCACAGAGCAGATGAAAGCAAGGACCCAGAAGGTTTCAGCTAAGGTCTGCATTAAGCTGTTAATGATCCACTCTTTAATATGATTCCTATGGAAATTTATAGCTCCTGTGGTTATTGCACTCATCCACTGGTCAAGTTTCATACCCATATAAGCAAGGGAAGTGGCTCAAACTTCAATCTGAAGTTTCATCAAATTATAAGTGTCATGCTAACATGAATGAACCCTATGCCAACTAGAGTAAACCAGCCTCAACCAGACAGGCTTTGGTTTCCAACCCTATCAAATAGCTTTTAATGAACCAGTTACTAACCCATCCAACATAATAAATGGTCAAATTTAAACCAGAAAAGAAAACCAAAGCAATTGTTTAGAATAAAACTAAAACAAGAAACACAGAACTAATAACTTGACATCCCAAGAAAAAAAATACCCCATAAATACAGAAACTGAAAATTAAACTTAAAAAGAAAAGAAATACTAATTGAATAAGACGTTTGGAAGCAGAACCCTAGTAGATCATTGCAATTTCTAGTTATGCCTGAAACAGAAGGTATTCAATAACACTCAAAAAGAACTAAATCTTCCTTGAGAACAAAAAGAGATTGTCAAAGGCAAAATAGCCATATATATTCACCCGTGTGAATGCCAGATCAGATGCATGTTTGAAAGAATACATTCATCCAAAGGTCAAATAGCAATCCCAAAATCTAAAATATTGGCTTTTCCAACCAACCTTTATCTTTTCTTGTTACTGACTATAGAAGGAAGATGCATATGGACAAGGACACCACCAAAATAAAAATAAAGAAATTAAAATTAGAATTGCAGCAACAAATTAGGAAGGAAATGCCAGTCCCACGTACAAAGGTGGCCTACAAATCCCACCTTTCATCCTGAAAGCCTACTTTAAGATACTACATATTGTTGCCTCTCTTCAGACATGATAGTTTCCACGAAATCCCCTCAAAATCACTATGCCATCCATTGATTACTAAATTAATCTCCCTTAACTAGCACATGAGAAATGAAATACTAAAAAAGAGAAACCAGAAAGAACTTCCACTGGACTTTGCATTATCATGGAACATACTAGCATTTCTCTCCTTCTAAATGCACCAAACAACTTCCACCAGCCAGAACCTCTGCATAGATGTCCCCCTCTTTCTAGAAGGAGAAGGATGCCACCCCCCAAGAACTTTACCATATCATCCATGTTAAGTTTGTAACCCACAAATACCAAGGATAACTTTTCCAACCACTAGCCCTCCCCCCTCAAAATAATAATTCATTTCCAATTCTAAAGGGAAATTGTAAAGAGAGAAATGTAATTCCCACTTTTATTAACAGATTCCTGTGCACTAACTGATGCAATAGTAAATACAAGAAATTCTTGGAGAAGTAGTAGAGGTGCTCCACAACCACATTATCATATTCCATCCTCTGCATCCCAACAACCTCTACAATTTCAGTTCAGAGGGATTCCAATCTCCACAAATCATGACCCAAACAGACCAAACTAAGCAAACAAGCAGGCAGAAGCAATGAAGTCTAGTTTTTAGAGTGAAAAGTGGGAGTCTAGATTGATTTTTGTCAAATAGGCTGGGGCTAAAAAGAATAGACTTGTAATTGCATAGTATTGGAGTAGCTTTCAAGATCTTCTAGACTAAAGTTTCAACTTTCAACTAGTAGAAAACTAGGGCAATGATCAATCGAGGTCATAGCCAATAAAAAATTTCAATAAAAAAAGTAAGTTAAAACAAACTTTCTTTAAGAGAGCAGAGTTAATTCATCCAAGGTCATAGCCAATAATTTCCCACCAAAAGCTACCTCTGAGGCTGCTAATTAATCCCAAGGCCACGGGTTCCAGAGCACCATTATTTGTCACATGCACGCTCACATTAACAAGCATAAAGTAACTAACCATTGCCTCATTAATCACCAAACTCAATATGAAGATATTGACTGCATTTCATCCATTATAAAAGAACTGCACATGATGTGGAGTCACCAAAGAAGACTAATGAACAAAACAAAAAGCACGAAGCAAAAAGTGAAACTATTCACAACCATCCTAATAGAACAGTAACTGGGTAGAAAAAACAAACAAAAATAGGAAGCTAGAGAGATATGAAAGACGAAAATAAATCTAAGAATAACAAAACACAGGAGAGACGCAACATCTGGGTATATTGAACTATGGAAGTATATAAACCAACCAGTATCATGAATCCAAAGAAGAATCAGAATATGAGAAGCCAAATAGAAGATAAAAGCAGAAACAATGCTGGTGCCACAATAAAACAGTAGAAAGGGAAACGAACCCGTTCTGAGAACAGTAAAAGAAGACAAGAACTACTCACAATACCCATTGACAGGAAAGAAAAAAAAAAAAAAAAGGGTAAAGAAACTCATTTTTGCTATCCATTCAACAAACATCAGCAGGAAACGCAATCAAGAGGACGTTTTACCAAGAAAAAAACAAGACCCAGCCCAGAAATTCATCCAGCCAAAAAGATTTACAGAACAATATAAATTAAAAAAAGAAAGGAATAACTCACTCCTTTTCCATGAGCTCTCTCAACAAGAGCAGAAGGCGATAGGTACCCATCGCTACAAGTGGAATGGGAATGCAACTCGAAGACCACCTTGTCCGCAAATCTCGTATGGCTCTTCGGGACCCCGAAATCGTCAACAGATGGAGCGGAAGGAGAATCAAGAAAAACCCATTCGGACACAGATTTAGCAGCTAAGATCTGTTCCACAGCCATCTTCTTCTTTTTACCACCGCTCTTCTTCTTGGACTTCTTCTTTTTCGTCGTCGTCGTCGTCGTCGTCGTATTTGCTACATAACCGTTAGTACTGTTGTTGTTGTTATTAATGCTATTGCTACCATGACGAAGAGAATAACCGTCTCCCATCACAAACTCACAAAAACCAGGAATTTCTTCTTCTGGGGATGTTTGGAGCTATAGAGATTAATGATCTGCTACAACAAATTGGGTATTCTTTCTGTTTCTAGCTAATAGCTAGGGTATCGAACCATCAACATATTTTAACCCACCAAAGGAAATAAACTTCCCAGTTACCATCGTTTGAATCTCCTCAATAAAGAGAGCAATTTCTCTTCTGTTTCTCGTATTCCGAGTTCAGCTTCAGACCCAGTCAATATATCGTACTCTACAAATCAGTACTACAATATGTAAAAATAATCTTACGCAATGGGATGAAATTGTGAGAGAGAGAAAGTGATAGAGTTCATGAAGCGGACATGTACGAAAAGGGTCGTAAAGCCATTAATCATTATCATGTGTTCTTCTTACAAATATCTCTACAGGGACAGGGACGAACGATAGAGTTTTGGGTTTCAATTCGTCCTTTCATATATACCTCTTCCCCTGAATTAATGACCAGGTGCCCTCCCACCAAAAAAAAATAAAATGACCATATGCCCTTCTTTTACTCTCTTTTCTTCTCAGTGGCTTGGTTCATCTGAGTTTTATCAAAAAAAAAAAAAGCTTGGTTCATCTGATTCTCTCTCTCACTCGGCTTGGGGATTCGTGCTGGGAAACAAACAAGAAAAGGGCGAGTCTCGAAACTCTCGATGCACACTCCCGCTTATCCCTCTCTCTCTCTCTCGCAGTCCTGAGTCCCCCTCGCTCGCTCGTTCGTTCTCTTCCGTCTCAAGTAGGTTTTAAAGAGAGGGGACAGGACAAAAGCCAAAAGGTTGAGACACCTATTAACCTATCACCTACGCCATTTCGGTCCTTTTTGGTATGGAAGGTACTGTACGAGGACAGCAAAAGTGTCTAGTTAAGGGGGAGCCCATGGGCAATGAGCCCATCTATTTTCTTTCTTTGCCATTTGTAAGGAGGACATCTTGGTCTTCAAAGGAGAATGAGTCCCCCACATTTTGTCCATAAATTTTGGGTCTCATTTGACCTATCATGTGCAGAAACTTGGGGCATCCATCTCCCTTTCAAAATGGTGAAGGGAGAGTCTCTCCGTCCATCCCATATCTCTTTTTAATTTGACTAGAAAAAAGTTATTTTGGACTATCAATAGAGGGGATTATTGAAAGTTAATGGTGAACCCAAAATCCAATTTTAATGACCAGTTGATCAAGTGCGTGAAAGTAAACTTAAACCTAGATTTACTATCTGAGTAAAAATGATAATTAAATGATCTTGTAGTGTTATCATCCTGATTTCCTCTCATTTGATCAATCTTTTAAAGGATTTTTTTTATTGATACCCCTTAAGATGTCAAATAATTTATAACTTTACATTTATATCCTTTCAATATAACATAATTATTTGGGCAAGATATTGTTATTTGATGTCTAGGTGTAAGAACTAGCGATTAGTTAACATTCTTTTTCCCTAATTTTTTACTACTACACTAAAACCAATTGATGATACTGAAAATGCAACTTTATATCCTTTTGTAAAATGGATAAATAATCTTAGAATCGCAAGGAGACGCTGATCTTTTAAGCCCAACACCTCTCAATAATGTATTAATGTTGCCGCATCAAAGTCCAAGAGGCCAAGATGCAACATAATTCAGCTCTTTTCCCCGCTTCAAATCATGGTAGGGTCAAAGACTCAAAGCCCATCCTTTTAACCCCCCAAAAAACCCATCCCGCCTCCCAATAAAATATTCAAAAAATTATTAATTGTCAGTTTTGGATTAATGGGATTTTAACTCTTCCTAAATTGAAGGGGTGGGGGTATTAGACCGTATTACTATTAAGAATTAAGATGTCTTCTTTCTCCACTACCCTAAAATTATCAATATTCTAAAGGATGTGGAGTGCAAAACAAAGTATTCTTAAAGGAGAAAGTTTTCATATAAGATTCCCTTCCTTAGTAGTACTTTTTTTTAGTTCAAGTAATTCGATGCCATTGTCCCTATGCCCTGCCCTACACTAGTAGTCTAGTACACTGCACAGTGCAGAGCAGTGCAGTGCATTGCACACCTCACTTACCATATCAAAATTGGTAATTGCCACAGGACCTGGTGTACTACCCCACTTGTATTTTAGAGTCCATAATATTCATTAAACCGCACTAATGTGGATCTTACCCACGGGTCCAAATCCATAGGTAATTGGCATCTCCCAATAGGAATCAGGGTTTAAAAACAAAGAATTGGAATCTGGAATGGGCTTGGGTAGGTCTCGATCCGGCCTTCAAATCGATGTTTTAATGTTTTTTAGGATTTTTCCGTACCAAGGATATATGAGTAAAATAAGTAAAAAAAAAAAAAAAAAGGATTGGATGAGGCTGATTCGATTCCAACTCTTGAACTCTTGCTCTATATCGGGTCCAACCAATTCTGATCCAATTTTCAATACAAAATTGGGTCATCATGGTCGAAATCAGTCATAATCGGTCCAGATTTAGTACGGTAGCTACCAGAATTGGCCAAGATCAAGTAGAACTTGGAAAATGAATCGTGGGGAATTCGATCAATTCGATTCTAATTTTTTAAACCTTGACGATAAGAAAGAGAGACATTACTTATTACTACATTAGGGGGAAAAATTTCCTTACGCCCTCAATCTTGTAGGTCTATATAGATTATACCATTCATTGTACCGCATTACTGTGGTGTGGGAGATTTCTCTCACACTAGTGTTGTGAGAACCCTTTCCCATTACATTAATAAGAGAAAATTTCTTTATGGGGGGGAGTGTATCGTCTATGTTCAAACATAAAGGAGGCAAAATGATCACTCTGACCCATAAAAAGGGGAAATCTGGTCCCATATGTCAATGTGCATACTCTGATTGACCGCCGAACCCCTGCATGTAAGTAAGGCCACGCCCCATCCACCCACCCACCCACCGACTGAAGAGAACGTTGACCCACATTAATACCACGAAGATTGCTAATGTTGTGGGTCCACTCTTTTTCCTTGCATCAATGGGTCCTACACCACTATGACTATCGTAAGGTGGAATCTATATCATCAATTTTTTGATGTCTAAATTGTCTAACATTGAGTTTGGATTTGTAATGCAAAAGATAAAGGAGAAGATCATATGTTTTTGTAACTTGTAAGTTCACATATCTTTTTTTTTTTTTTTTTGGTAAAGTAAGTTGAAATATCGTCTAGGGCTAAATCTCAACACAACCCCCCCAACCTCCCCCAACAAAAAAAAAATCTAGGCTATTGAAAAGTCTCTGTAACTTAGAACACACGCCATCTAAGCCAGATGGTGAACCTTTTCTACTTCTAAAGTTTCCTAGGTACTTTTGTGGATACTTCCAACTCTTCCTTATTTTGAAAGATTGATTTTTTCAACACTCTAGCGTTAGTTGCTATTCTTGTTATTAGCAGCACATTGTTCTGAGCATTAGAACTATAGAATACCAAAACTGAGGGTGTCCAAACCAGGTCCATCGTTAAGATTTGGTCTCAATCTTAAGATGTAGGTTTTTTCAATTAATCAGTTAATCTTGGCCTGGGCCATGGATCGAAAAGAGTACATTTTAGTAGCAGAATTGTCAATTGTGAACGTACCCCTATCCTCTTGCTCTAGCTGATGTAGCCAGAGTTTGTGTGTGAGCGATTTTAGCTGAGCCTAACATGTTAGAAATGTAACATTAGGATAGTAGAACTAGATTAATGTTAAATATAATATAATAATCATCTCACTTCGCAAGTTGTAATAGTAGTAGTAGCAGTAGCAGTAGCACTACAACTTGAAGGTATAAAGATATCCATTCTGACAAAGAAGGATCAGTTACCAATTAATAGTGCTTTCCTCCCAACTTCGTCCATCATGGAAGTATCTCAGCCTCATGATTCTCTCATCCTAAAGTGCATCTCTATGCATTTCTCTGTTTTTCTTCAACAAAATGTTCATTCTGATTTTTAGTGTTCTCGTGTGCATCAATTGTTTCATTTGCATAAAAAATGCCATTACAGTTCTTACATTCTGATTATGTTCTACTACCGCTATCTCCAAAAAAAAAAAAATGAAAGAAAACCAGAACCCTTACTTCTTCTCTTCCACTACCGATTGCCCCAAGCCGACTGGTCTTCCATTTTGGGCTTTGCAGGCCAACTAATTAAAATGGTTGGTGTCAATCTTGGCCTTCGTCTATGACAAAAATACGGCATTGTTCACTTGTTCAAGACGTGGGTCCCATGACCCAATCCATACCAATCCGGCAATCCCTACGTTCAGGTTTTAGGTTTATAATTTCAAACACTAGGTAAACCGCTTTAACTAAACAAATGCAAATCAGGCCAACCTTAGATTCAACTTTTAACCTGAAAATCGCCATGGTGCAAGGCTCGACGTAATCAATTGTGGTTACAATAAACAAAACCATTACACAATAATAATATATACATAACCTTTATAAAAACCCACTCCAGCACACCCTAATGATGACCAGCCCTAAGGAGGAGAGAACTAGCTATTCCCTTATACATAACCTTTACAAAAACCTACTCCAGCACACCCTAATGATGACCAGCCCTAAGGACGAGAGAACTAGCTATTAAAGGGATTCATTCATTTCGCCTAACCAATAACTAGGGAACACTCAGCACCTTTAAGCATGGATGCGGTATCAGGGAAATCAAGAGGTAAACTCTAAATATTCAATGAACAACGCTTAAGGTTAACATGTTTGGGCATTGAACGCAAGAGCATTGAGAGTAAAAAACTTCCTTTCCTGTCATTGTTAATTGCTATAGTGACTAAATCAAATTACAATTACAACGAAAATCTTGCTGGGTCTAGGTTCACAAAACTTCACCCTGAACTATTACCAATGGTTATCAGATGTAATCAGGTGAACCAATCAATGCTTTAAAACTATCAACCTCAGACCATAAGCTCTTCCACAGGGACAGGTAATAGTGGGTTGACCATCCATTCAATCTAACACCATCTTGAGGTCCAACAGTGGTTTATACTCAATCCAAGTCTGGGTCCAAGCCTTTAAACATGTTCGGACGATCCACATATTTTTACCAAGAACCAAAGTTCACATCGTTTGGACAAACATCTAACCAATTAATCCCTCTGACCTCCAACTTATCCCTATGTCCATGAGTCTAGCCAGCTTTCATAAACCATTTATCATTGAAACTTGAAAGCCAATCTCAATCAAATCTCTTCAACCCAGTTCTACATTTCTATCTAGAACCCTATATTCCAGACTTATTCTCCTCTTAGTGACAAACCAACAGTCCTTAAGATTTTATCTGACAAAATTCTCTACGAGCATATTTTCATCAAAGGTCTACTACCCAATCAACCTTATAATTAAGTTTGCCCCAAGTCTAAAAAATTCAATAATTGTCACAAACAAAAATCCAGCATCAGATTATAGTGTTAGTCATGCAATGTAGGACAAATATGATTCTTGTAGATGAACCGTTTACAGATGAAGCAAGACTCCTTACATTTAGCAAATTCAAGCAACTGAAAAAACTACAGTTTTTCAGGTTTAGAATCTCAGGGATCATATAATCTCAAAGCCCTTAGAGCTGCAAACAGAGCACCATTTGAACTGGGGCCTTTATCGCCCCCAGTACTACTGGGGGAGCTGTGTGCATTGTGCGGTGCAGCACCGCCCATGTGTGCACAGTGGGGCCCACTGTGCACACATGGGCGGTGCTGCACCGCACGATGCGCACAGCACCCCCAGTAGTACTGGGGGCGATAATTTTCCTTTGAACTGGGCCTAACCCAAAAGTTCAAAACAAGACATTATATCAAGTGAGAAAACAAAAATAAAAATGATATCAACATACATGATGGATATAGAGAATATATTTCAGCCCCATCAACTAGAGACTTTTCAGAAAAAAAATAAGGGCATTCAAGTCTATAGCTACAATTGTTGCACAGAAATGTCACCAATGTGTTAGGAGACTGTCACCCAAAAAAAAACTGAAAGCACCCAACTAGTTCTTCAAAGGCATTCCATTAGTCATCTCCAGATCCATCTTGCAGCTCCCTCTCAGTCCTTTCAAAGAAAGAAGACTGGATTGCTGTCATGAAGAATAAAAACTTCTCATCATCATTGGCACAGGACAGAGATCAATAAGTGAAATTGAAGAAAACCAACAATGAATTCGACGAGTGATACTGTAGAGAAAAGCAGGAAATGAAACAAACCCAAAATTCTGGAATATTAGCATGTTCAGATCATTTATTAATACAACTGCACAAAACAGTAAGACAGTACACTGGAACTATAAAAGATAGGGAAAGATGGGTAGACTCACAAGCTGAGTGTTTTCACGATTGAGGATATCCTCTGTCTTAAGGAAAAGTGACTTCCACATGCCCATAAGATCCAATTCTAGTTCTTTTGATTTGTTTAAATTGGCCACGCCATTTTTTTCTGTCTCATACTGATTCAAACTTCTATTTACACAAAATTTAACTTCTTCCCGACTCTTCTTTAACGCTGAAAAAAGGGTGGAGTAAATTGAATAAGCATTCAGTGTTTCGAGAGAGGGAATTAACAAATGACCTACCTGTTAGGTCAAGTTAATCTAGTAAACAACATATTTTAGAAGGGCTTACCAGCAATCCGGCCCTTGACATCCTGGTAATGGAGGTCCGACCAAATATATGCAGCTGCTCAAGATAAAAGATGTCAGTACTCTATGAATAAAATGCAAATTAATAGAACCATCATCTTCCCTTGTCCATGCATTCATAGCTTGTACCAAGTATACATTCGATACAAATAACAAGAGCAAGAGATACCTTTCAGACAGAAAGAACAAGAGCAATCATTGAGCATGTCTATCCCTTGATTAGGATCAGAGCCATCTGCATTAGCAGAACCGGCACACATCTCTGATTCAGAAAACTTGGAACTTGATGACCCAGCAAGATTAGACTTGGTTGAGGTCAGATCACCACCATTCATCGACTCAGGATCATCCCCACAGACATGAGCATCTACAAAATTGTTTTCCAGAGTGCTCCCATCAGCTTTAACATGTTCTTTGCCACCTTGGCTCCCTAGTCCTACAATAACTGATGGAGAGCTGCTCCCACTCTTATCACATTGTTCAGAGCCTATGAAACCAGAAGTATAACTATCTCTCGATCCATCACTGTTCTCCAGGATTCTGCGTGCCACTGCATTTTCTCTTACAAAATGCATACAACCATCTGAAACTGTTGTGAGATCCTTAATTTCACCATGAACCCCAAAAATTCCAGACACTTTGTCACCATTTAGAGAGTCACGTCCACTACCAGATTTCAGTGAACTACAGAGACCCATGGGTTTCGCCAAAGGCAAACCCTTAGCATTACCATCTTCAACACAGTCTCGCTTGCATTTCCCTCTGATTAAATTCTCAACTCCCAGACAAACTTTTTGAACAAACTCAGAATCTGGCACCTTGCCTTCCACATTATCCCGAAACCCATTTCCCCTGTCAAGACCAGGGCTGCTGGAAATTGACACAAACCGTCTTTTACCGTGTCTATTCGTAACATCAGTCAGAACAGGACGGTTTCTGCACCGTCCATCGGAAGAACCATCTCCAATCATTATACCTAATTTATTTCAAATACTAAAAATTAGGGCTACTGGTCTCTCACCAAAACAATCAATTTGCAATATATCGTAAAATTGAGAACCCTCGATCTCACGCAGCCAAATGTCACAAACTTCGAACTCTTTGCAGTTTCTGATCCTGATTTGCAAAATTCCGAGCTTATTATTCAACAAAAAGAGGATAAATAAAATAAAACAACTACCAGAGTATGGTTCAGTCTAACCTTTACAGGCACCAGTTGAAAACCTAAGAAACCGATCAATCCGATCTCCTGGGATACCAGTTAACATATTCCGTGATCGGGAACAACCCTTGTCATCGTTATCAAAAACTACAAAAAAAAAATCACCCAAATATATCATTAATCGATGTAAGAAGCCGAAGGGTCATAATAAACCCTAAATAACAATGAAACATTGAAATTCATGAGGAAAAAAGATTGAGAAAGACACAGTATCAAATTACAGAAAAATACAGTAGCTCTCTAATCACCGAAACATTGATCTTTAAGAAAAGAAAAAAAAAGAGATGATCTGACGTTTTGGAACTACATTGGAGTGAAGCTGAAACTTTATTTCTTGGTTTTCTTGCAGCGGCGCCTTCGATCTTTTCGGCGGGAAAAAATTGGAAAACTAAATTACAAAAAAGTCCGACCTGCCGGATTCGAACCAGCGACCTAAGGATATCTATTAGGAATTAATCCCACTACAGTCCTCCGCTCTACCAACTGAGCTAAGGTCGGTTTGTTATAAGTACATATATTTATCTTATTTATCAAATAATCCTCAACGTTTAAATTGGAGAAATTGAAAGAGCAAAGACAGACCCTCTATTTAACATTTTTTTGTTAAAAATGAAAGGGGGTGTTGCGAGAATCGAACTCGCGACCTCTCGCACCCGAAGCGAGAATCATACCACTAGACCAAACACCCGATTTGTTTATAATGTTAACAATAAAAAAATATATAATAAAATAAATAAATAGAGAATCATCTTACCACATTGAGGACAATGAACTCCCCAATGTTACATGTCCTTAATTTATAGAAGGTTCTATCAGCCGTCATGGGAAGGGGATGCTAGCAAGCACTCTTTATCTCCCTCCTCCTCATATGAAACGATTTTATTGCACTCCTATGTATGAAACCATTATGTCACACCTTAGTGGTGTGCTCCTCTATGCCGTTTGCTTAGAAAACCTTTTTTATTGCTATGCACATGAAATTATCTTTCGTTATGAATTTTTTTTTTATTGAACAAAAAATCTATAATGTGCCTATGCTTTCTTAAAGTTTATATTTGCACCATAACCCAGGAAATGATGGTTATGTCTAGTTGCAAGGGAAATAAATGGGAAGAAAAAAGAATTGAAGTTGAATCAAACTAAATATATATAAAAGCTTTATTGTCCTTACCTAACATAATGAAGTAACTAACTCCAAATCATTCCAAACATGCTGTTAAATTTTACTTCATAACTGAAAAATAAAGATTACATCTCAAAAGTATAATTACCAAATGGGAATGTGTTCTTTGTCTGGGAGTGTGGCCCTTACACCAGCACAAGGGTCAATGGGAGTATACATTGAAGCATTAATAGGAGCGGGATTTCTGTCTTTTATGGGGGTTGGGGAGGTTATTTCTTCCCATCTTATGTCTCAACGTAGGCGTCAAACTCCCCGATAAAGTCATTTTTACCTTACCAAATAGAGCAAGAGTTTTAAGTAGTTACACAATCGTGACTACAAGAATTTCATTCGCTCGTTCAAATCTGGTTCTACTGCACATATGTGCATGTTGCACGTATGCTCTGGGACACCACCTTTTAGGGCACATGAGGGGCCTTCCTGGAAGCTAAAAGGACATGTTTTTGTCGTTGAATGTATGTGCATCTTGCACATATATGCAGTGGAACCACGCTTACCCTTTCACCCACCAACTATGATCTCTTAATTACTCTTACGAGCTGTTGAATTGGATTTAAACGAACGGTAAAAAAATACGTTTGGCTTTGTTTTTCTTTCAAAACGTAATAATACGTGAAGATTTTTTTAAATAAAAATAAAATAAAATCTATGTATCATAATAATTGAATACAATGTGTGGGTCTTCTTAAGAGAATACTTATTTATTATAAAGTTAACACATCTGAAGATTTGTGAAGCAGATGATCTTCCTAATAAAATGACTACTAGTAACTACTTGTATGATCAAGAAGGAATCAACAAGAAAGTAGTCAAATCACAATGTTGACTACCTCATTGCCTCATGCCATTTCCTTCCATCCATCCATCCATGCAGAGTTCATCCATTTATTCAGAGTTCATCCATTTATTTAGAATTCATCGATCATGCTTCTATTAGTCCATGCATCACTCATCCATCCATATCTAGCATTCCATGCACCACTCAATATCTCTTCTTTGTCTAAAGCTTTCTCAAAGTCAAAGCTAGAGTTGGGGAGCAACAATGCAAAACACCATAACCAATATTCATCATACAAAATTCAATGTTCACCATGGAAAGTGTATCAAAGCTATCTTCTAAATCAATGTGGGTGTTAATTACCTTAAAGTTTTTTCTTCTTTTTTGTTTATATTGCCTTTTTTGGTCTCGTATTTTTTAAATCCATATGTTTAAAACATGTATCGTTCGTTTTCAATTTTGTACTTTAGTTGTTAGGTGAAGATAACTCTTCAAGTATATAACGGCACAAGGACTTGGAGATTCCAGTGTGGGATTTCAAATCCCACACATTCCCCTAATGTGTTAGCGGAACGAGACTACACCAAACAAGTGAAAATATGCATGAGGGATAAACGATAACTCTAAGCTCTGATACCATGGAGGTGTTCAATCAAATAACCTAAGCCATTAAGTGAAGAGGCACACTAGTATATGAAGTCATTCGAAGAGTTTTCTAATGTGAAATTATTCCCAATAGTGAACAACACTATGCTGCAAGTAGTAATTTAGGTACCTTATAGATTGGACTTTGCTTAGGAGACAATTTTAGGGGTTAAATACTCGATTTAACTCAACTTAGATAAGCCTTATCCCCAGTTAAATGTGATAAACTATATATTAAAGGTTTGGTTAAGGTTTTTATAACATCCCTAGTAATAATTACTTACAATCTAAAATGTTAGATGGATCAAAACACCCTCTTAATGTTTTTTCGTTTCTATTGTGACTCACAAGGCAAGAATGTCAAGCAAGGGATATCAAGTAACCAACCACTCAGGCCTAATTTTTATTGCAGACTTTTTTTTTTTTTTGACTCCAAGAATGATGTGGATTTCATGATGATGGAATTTGGAAAAGGACAAAAGCTTCTATGACAAACTTATGTTGTGTTTGATATGCATTTTCGGGAATTGGCTTCTCTCCTCCCCTTTTGTAAAAGACCCTGGCACTTATGTGTCTAGTCCTGTTAATGGTGCATGTTCGTAGCTTACATAAAGTGAGCGATGTGTCCAACCCAAGATTTGTAATCCAAGTATCAGAGTCGGGATCGATCAAACTCGGCTTGGATTGGTAAAAAATGACCAAAATCCAGGTTTTACTAGATCGGTAAAAAATAGTATAAAATACAAAAAAACCGGTACAAATTGATCAAAAAAGAATAATAAGAGTAAAAATCCCCAAAATATTGATCAAAACACCCAAAAAACAATGGCAAGTATCGGATTGGATTGGCCGATCTAACCGAGTTGACCAATCTAGGAAATGATCAAGGAATACCTTGCCAGATCAGTCTAATATCGAGATTGGCCTCGTCTATTACCGATTTGAGATTACGAACCATGGTCCAACCCTCTCACTAAAATAAAATTCACAAAATCTGGATAATTTATAATCTACCTCATGGCATATTTAAAATCTTATGCGATCCTTATATTAAGGCCGCAAAATCTAGATTCGGCTCGTCTCCTGTGAGGGCATCATCCAAAGACTGTTTGGATCCGACTCCTCTCTAGGGTACCCAAGAGGCATCCAAGGGTTGGATTGTGCCGCACACATCTCGATGCGACCTCAATCAGCCATCAGGATGTGTGCGGCACAACTCCACGACTAGATGCCCCCTTGGGCACACCCTGGGCGGTGGGCCCCCTGGAGAGGAGCTCAATCTGTCCGGTGAACCCTGTGAATGCGACACGTGGAAGAATCTCCATCAGACAGTCGAGATTAGCTACCCAGATTCAAATTATTTTCACCCTCTTCCTGGTAAAGCCCGGCAGATTACCCATACCCGATTCTGCTCCCTTTCCTTTTCATGCCTGCTTTCTTCTTCTCTCGTCTTCCCCGGAGATCGAAGATGTGAGTTCTGAGGATGCACAGCAGTGTACTTATTCTGGATTCCTTTTTTTTTTTTTTTCCAGACTTCTGATTCTTCTAATGAAGCTCTCATGGTCCAAGACTCTGATTAGGAAATGGTTCAATATCAAGAGTAAAGCTGAAGACTTTATTCTCGAAGGTGGGTCTTTGATTCTATTTGTTATTATTTTTCTCAAAAATCTGAATCTCATTCACCTTTAGGATCTTTCATGAGTTGGGTTATGTTGGTTGTTGGAAATTACGGTTTCTCTTTATGGAATAAAGTTAAGGTTTTAGGGCTGGGAATCTTAGCCTTAATTCTAGAATGAAAAATTAGTTTTACCTCTGCAACAGAATTCCCAGCTTGATTCCTTTCTAATTTCTTCAGTATTCTTTTAACACTTGTCCTTCTTCTCTCTCACTAGATTTATCCTTGAATCTTCCCCGATGGATTCTCTACTTCTGTTCATGGCTTCTTTCTCTTCTTCAGAAATTCAAAATTTTCTTTTTATCTTCTTTGTTCAGTTTGCAAATTGAGAGGTTTGAAGATGACCATGAGTGTTTTTCTCATTTGTTCTGTTTGCAAATTGAGAGGTTTGAGGATGAGCAAGAGTGCAGTGATTTGAGTCGAGGAAGAAGGGAAAAATGAGTCGCAGAAAAATAGCAAATAGGTTAGGACTCTTGCGACAAAATCTTCTCGCAGGTTTGAGTCGAAGAAGACGAAGAGGGAAAAGGAGGAAGACGAAGAGGGAATAGTAAACTAGAATCGGGTTTGGGTAATCTGCCTAAATGGGCTATCAAAGATTGAATATGGGTAGTTTAATCTCGGCCGTCGGATGGATAGGCTTCCCACGTGTCGCATTCACAGGTTCACCAGACGGTCTCTGGGCGATGCCCTCACAGGACTACAGGAGACGAGCCGAATCCGTAAAATCTCCCTTCCTATGTACCACCCCATGAAGGGTTTTCGAAGGGTTTTAGGTTTCTCGAGGATTTACGCTCCGGTCACCATATCCGGCCATTAAGGTACGCTCATCCCCCCCCCCCCTCTCTCTCTCCCTTTCTACATTTTTATACTTTTGTGTTCTTTTAAACAGAACCTATGTTCATCGTCTGTTGCTTTTCCTCTTCAAAAAACTGATTCTCCTTTTCTTTTATTCCCTTCTTTCGGGATGCTCTCTATTTGTTTGCATCTGGGCTAACCAGTAAAGTTGTCTGAAGTACAATTGAAGTTTTTGTTTCTGGGTTCTATTTTTCTCTGTAAAGGGTACTATTTTCCTGTTTTCTTTGGTTAGCTTCTTCGCTTTTCCAGTTTTTTTTTTTTTCATTTGTGGTTACCGGTTGAATCCTTCAATTGAACACCTCCCTCTTTGGCTTCAAGTTTTTTTCCATTTTTTTTAATATTACTGTCATTCATTTTCTGTGTTTCTGTTCTTTGAATTTTTTTATGTAGGGCGAGCTCTGTAACTGAAGCAGAAGAAAAGAATTGGTTCTATGTATCTGCAGAATGAGTGATAGCCAGACACAAATCTGCAATTCTGAAAGTTAAAATTAATAAGCAAAATTTGTGCATTCAAACGTGAGTCTGGAATTCTAGAATTGAGCTAGAATATGGCTAGAATCCAGGATTTTCAAAATTATAGAATCTGAAGTACAGGACCCATATAGTCCCTTGATTCTGAAATTGCATTGAGCCAAGTGAGGTTGTCCATCTTGTTTTTCACCATGAGAAGATTTTCATCTTCTCTTCTCCAGCACCTTAACCGACACAGAACCAATTGCAGAGTTCTCTCCAGAGACTTTGTATCAGACATCACTCCGTCAACCATCAAAGGAGAACAGCCCTCACCACTCTCACCTACCCATCTCAAATCCTGTAAGACAGCCCATGGATTACTGCTCCTCAAGAACAAAACCCACGAATTTAGGCACAACCCATCTCGAAATCTTGATACCCTTGTGGACAAATCGCCTCATTTGTCCTCCAGACAGAGAAAAATGAAACAAAAATCTGAAATCGAAGAAACTTTTGAGTCTGCAAAGACAACTGACGAGATCCTCAAAGCTTTTCAAGAGATGGAATATGCTTTTGATGAGAAGGAGCTTGGTCTGGCTTGCTTGAAAGTAGGCCTTAAACTGGACCAAGATGGTGAGGACCATGAGAAAGCTCTGGCTTTTGGAAATAGAGCTTTGAAGATCTTGGAAAGTGGTAGTAAAGCATCTCTACCAGTTGCCATGACTTTACACTTGATGGGTTCTGCTAGCTATAACCTGAAGAGGTTTAATGATAGCTTAGGGTATCTAAATAAAGCTAATAGGCTACTGGCAAAGTTGGAAGAAGATGGCGTCAACGCTGATGATATCAGGCCTATTCTTCATGCGGTTCAGCTTGAATTGGCTAATACGAAGACTGCAATGGGGAGAAGAGAGGAAGCTCTTGTCAATCTTCAGAGGTCTTTGGAATTGAAAGAGAAATCTCTAGGGCCAGATAGCAGGGAGCTAGGCACGGCGAATCGGGATGTAGCAGAAGCATATGTGGCAGTTTTGAATTTTAAAGAAGCTTTGCCTTTTTGTTTGAAGGCAATAGAGATACATAAAGCTCAACTAGGGAACAATTCAGTTGAGGTTGCACATGATAGGCGTATCCTTGGGGTTATCTACAGTGGGTTGGAAGAACATGAGAAGGCACTAGAGCAAAATGAACTCTCAAAAAAGGTTCTAAAGAATTGGGGTCTTCATTCTGATCTACTTCGCGCAGAAATTGATGCTGCCAATATGCAGATTGCCTTGGGGAGGTATGATGAGGCAGTTAATACTCTAAAAGATATTGTGCAGCAGACAGACAAAGAGAGTGAAACTCGTGCTCTTGTGTTCATTTCAATGGCAAAAGCCTTGTGTAATCAGGAGAAGTTTGCTGATTCAAAGAGGTGCCTTGAAATAGCATGTGGAGTTCTTGACAAGAAAGAAACTGGTTCCCCTACATTAGTTTCCGAAGGTTACATGGAGATTTCAATGCTTTATGAGACAATGAATGAGTTTGAAACTGCAATTTCACTATTAAAAAGATGTCTGGCCATACTTGAGAAGCTTCCACAAGAACAACACTCTGAAGGGAGTGTTTCTGCAAGAATAGGTTGGTTACTTCTGTTGACAGGGAAGGTGCCGCAGGCGATACCATACTTGGAAAGTGCATCAGAAATTTTGCAGGAGAGCTTTGGGCCAAAGCACTTTGGAGTGGGGTATATCTACAACAATTTGGGTGCAGCATATTTGGAGTTGGACAGGCCTCAGTCTGCTGCACAGATGTTTGCAGTTGCCAAGGACATCATGGATGTGTCACTTGGCCCTCATCATGCTGATTCGATTGAAGCATGTCAGAACCTTTCAAAAGCTTATGGTGCCATGGGGAGGTATCCCAGTTTATGACTTTACACATTTTTACTATCATATAGAAAACTATTGAAACATTAATCAACTGTTATTAGCTTATGCTATGAATATTTTCGATCCTGAATTATTATCTGCCTCATTTGGTTATTTTCTTCTGATTCCATATGCTGACTATTTGTTGGACTTGATGGTTGATATTAAATACTTTCTTAAAAAAGTTTGGCAATTTTTGTTTATGCTTCTCTTGTTGTTTCTTTCATTGTTTGGTGTACTTGGAGATGTTATCAACTGTTAGTTACAAGTTTGTGGAGTAAACATCTGATTAAATAGCTTTGAAGAAGAAGACAACCCAAAAATGGGTAAAAGGGAAGATTAGAGCTGAAACTGATTTATTTTAGTGGATGCTTCTGTTTTTTGGATGTACGGTTATGCTCTACTAAGTTTTAGTTGCTTGAGTATCATGTATGATATATTATATGGGCAAGAGAACACCACCTGGTCGGGTGGCTTCTTGATGCGGATCCGGGGTCCTGAAACCCGACTCGAATCGCTTACGGGCCCGCCCAAGTGTTAGATAACCCAAATCACAATCACTAGTGGCCAAATAGTAAATAGTTTGAAGATTTATAAGAACAGTGGCAGAATTGTAAATAACCAGAAATTTAAAGGGTCACTTAGGAAGGTGGACATGGATTAGGACACAAAAGTCTTTATAATTTTTTTGTATGGGGACAGAATGGAAAGTAAAGACAAAATAAGGATATATGTGAATAAACGAAGTAGAGAGGGACAAAGCTGGAAAGTCAGAAAATTGGAATTAGAAACACAACTCACGATTGAGGTTTCTTCAACCGTTGGAACCAAAGGAGTCATTGCAGCGTACAAGAGAAGAACTCGAGCTGCAGCCTTGGAACTTGTCTCAAACAGCTTTAAAACTCCAGATTTACCGTCGCCTAGGCCTGGTGGTTCAATTCAAACCACTGCAGTTGTGGAAATCAAGTGTTACTGGGACGAAAGATGTCTGAAACTTGAAATCAGCGATAGTTGAAGGTCCAGTCAGGAGTCAAAGCTTGTGTTCTTAGTAGGATCGATTTCAGCAACTAAAATCCTAGGGTATCTTTGTCCAGGTGAGTATACTCTTCACCCATTTTCTCACAAAATATAGTAAAAAAATAATAATAATGGAGAGAAGGTCACATGCTGGATTCCATTTTCTCACAAAATATAGTAAAAATATAATAATAATGGAGAGATAACAACAACTACTACTACTCAGCCTTATCCAAACTAAATTGGGTCGGCTACATGGATCCGGCTACATGGATCCTTGCCCTCCAATCAGCTCTAATCGAGGTCATACTTGACTCAAGGCCTAAGCTATGCATGTCTTTCCTCATCACTTCTCCTAAGGTCATTTTAGGTCTGCCCTGGCTCTTCTAGTTCGTTCAATTTGAATCAAATACTCCTCCATTGAACATGGCCATGCTCCCTCAAACGACCTTCTCTTACCTTATCATGTATTGGAGCTATGTTTGAGTTAAAATAAAACTGCAAGCGTACGGGTCAATCGTAGCTACGGGTCGAACACGAGGAGATATACGCCACTCTATTTAACTAACTTAAAAGTAATGCAAAGTGAACCAAATTAAAGTGTTAAATTAAACTAATTAAACTAACAAAAATCAATGCATCCTAACTCATAAGCATCTAACAAAATTAAGGGATTAAATCGGCGTCCTAACACATGAGCATCTAACCTATCAAACTAAAGCGAATTGAAAGGAATAAAAATGCAGCCACACATACTAACCACATAAAAAGAAATAAGGGAATAAAAATGCATCCATAAACCACAACCATATAAAATTAAAATAAAAGAAATAGAGGGGGAAAAAGAAGACGATAGAGAGAGATAGAGGAGATGGAAAATGAGATTGAGAGTTTAGATAGTAAAACCTGGATGTGCTTGCATGAATGTAATTGAAAAGCTTGAATACTTGCATAAACTTACCATGGCCTCCTCTTCTAAATCTTCAAGTCTTGTCATCAACTTAAGAACTTAGACTAGAAGACTTAAAACCTAAACTAGAATTAAGAAATTACAAACCAATTGAAGACTTAAATTGAAATTAAAACATAAACTAAACCTATTATAACCATTAACTAAAAATCATAAAAGCAAACTAGAACTTAGAAAAGCCAAAAATCCCAAATTAGAAGGAGAAGCAGAGAAGAAATTTCACTAAGTGAATGGGCAATTTTTACAAGAGAGGTAGGGGGTATTTATAGGTGGAAGAGGGGAGAAGAGAGAAGATGGAAGTGTAGGAGAAATATTCCCTAAGAAAAGAGAATATTCTCTTCTCTTTCCTCTTTTACAATGCCTTGAATCCTAAGAAAAAAGAAAAAAAAAATAGAAAGAAGAAGAAGAGAAGATTGTTTACATAAACCTTCTATTTTTGGAAAAGTAAACTTCCAATTCTAACAAGTGCTTCCTTTTCTTTGTAGATATCTTCTCCAAGCAATAAAATCAAAGCATCTTTGATTTTTCAACCTTCCATAGATGAGAAAATATAAATCTATCCCAAGTAGAATTCCAGAAGTGCCTTTGAGAAGTTGGAGGAGAGAGAGAGTAAGGGTGATGATTAGGATTCCTTCAAGAATAAATAAAATATTCATTCTGTCCTTCAGAAAACGTGGAGCATGGGGTGCTTAAATAGGCCTCACCATTGTGTTCCTTGCGAAAAATCACCCAAAATAGACCCAAATTTCGTCCAATTCGGAGTTGGGGAGCCCAAGATATCTCAAGTTGAAGTTGAATTGTCTAGAGCCTTCCAAATGGAATCTTTCGGGTACAGTAAAGTAACTTCTGATAATTGTGTTAAGGCCCTTAGAATCCGAACTTCCGCTTCACTTTGTCCCCGTTCGATTGTCAATAATTATAAATAAACCCCTACAGACCATTTTCGCGCGTCGTTACGGAAATGGCCATACCTTCTTCGTTTCAACTCGGAATCAAGTGCCGTTTGAACCGTTGCGAAGCTGACTCGATGGGTTATGCATCCAAACTATTAACACCTCTAAAAAGCTTAAAAACATCTCCTGAGCATCATCTCCTCCATTTTCACAATAATTCACCTAAACCCTGAAAAGCACAAGAAAGCACCGAGTAACTCTGTCCAGGTTTTTGTATTCCAGGTGGACATTTTCAGTGGTCTGTTCTCCCTTTTGGTCTCAAAGTTGCACCCTCCTTATTTCAACAGGCTATGCTGCAAGTATATGCGTCCATACAGGAGCATGCTCTCATTTATATTGATGATATCCTTCTCTTCTCTGACACGGAAGAAGCCCATGCTCTCGTTCTCCAGAAGTTCCTCGATGTCACTCTGGCTCATGGTGTTATGCTCTCTCCCTAAAAAATGGAAGTTACCGTTCCAACGATTGACTTCCTTGGTGTCACTATCTCCAAAGGAAGTTTCTAGCTCCAACCTCATATTGGCCGCTCACTTCTCGATTTCTTCGATGGCCCTCTCACTCGGCAGCAACTACAGCAGTTTTTCGGCATTATCAATTATATGACCGAGTTTCTTCCTCATCAGATCCGGTTCACAAGTCATCTTCACCGCCTACTCAAAAAGGATGCTCCCCCATGGTCTCATGCCCAGACCAAAGCAGTCCAGGCCCTGAAGACTCTTGCTCAGTCTCTGCCTACCTTGCAGATTCCATCCACCGGTTTACGCGTCTTACAGTCTGATGCCAGCGACACCCAATGGGGTGCTGTTCTTCTTGAAGAAACCCCGGATAAGAAGAAGCGTCGCGTCTGTGGTTACCGTAGTGGTATGTTCAAACATTTTGAACAACATTACCATTCTACCTTCAAGGAGATTCTTGCAGTCCGCTGTGGCATAGAAAAATTCCAGTTTTTTCTGGTCGGACACACTTTCCAGGTCGAGATGGACATGACAGCTTTTCCGAGAATGCTACACTTCAAGCAGAAGCATCTTCCCGAGTCTCAACTGTTACGATGGGCACAATGGTTCTCTCAATGGTCTTTCAAAGTCAAGCACATCAAAGGCAAGGACAACGTCCTCGCTGATTTCCTTTCTAGGACTAAGCCTCCTGTTTCTTCGACCATACCTATTCTCTGTATGCCTCTAACCCCCGGAGCATCTTCCTCCTCTGCTCCACCACCACTAGCAGACCCATTACTTACCCTTCTCCCCACTCTCCCCATTTCACTATTCAGTGAAATATCCCTTCGAACCTTACAAGCCAATAGTATCTCCACTTACCAGTCTGTCCTTTTTTCCATCGTCCACAAGAATGGTCTCCAATATGACTGGGTAGTCTGTCATCCCGATTATCCATTTCTCACTCCTTTTACCATTAACCCAACACTTTTTGACAAAGAATGTGTTGTGTTCTTTTGGCATCTTCTTGCAGTCCATTGGATTGCGATGACCTTCAACCGTCACACCCTCTACCATTACCTTAGTACTGTCTCCACTGTTTTCTCCAACCCTACTGGCAATTACTATTTCCGTCTTCAAAGGCCCCAATGTTTAGCCCGTTTCCTCTGCCTTTTCGCTCCAATACCTCAATGGCTATCCATGCTTTCTGCCCTCGATGATCTCCCCTTCGTCACCTACATATTTCATCCTCCCCCTGACTTCATCCATCATGACCTTGTCTCTCCTCCTGTTCTAGCACACCATTTCGTTGCCTATGACCCTATCTTCTTCCTCCATGGAACCAGTCAAGAGGATCTCTTCATCCATCGAGATGAGTCGGATTCCCACAAGGAAAAATGGTTTGCCTTCATGTCTACTATGTGTGCTCACAATCATGTCGACCCGACCACTTTGCCCGCTTGCATTCTCCAGAGTACCCGTACAGCTTGGGAAGTCAACAACGAACTCCAGCATCCGGTCATCCACCGCATCATGAGCGAACATCTGGAATTTGAAGTTGATCATGCCCTCGACCTGTTCATCCCCTATTCCAGTGACAGCGGCCTCGACACTGATTAGTCCTAAAGTAACTATAGTTTGCGATCGGTTGTCTGTAAAGTAACTATGGTTTATATTTTGGCTTAAAGTAACTAAAGTTTGTCGGTTGGTTGTAATAATCATGGTTAGTCTGTTACCATGGTTAAGTTAGTTTGTTGGTTGTAATAATCATGGTTAGTCTGTGACCATGGTTTAGTTTGTATTTTTGCCTATTTATTGAGCTACTCTGCTCTTGTAAAATTCGGATTTCCGCAAGTAATAGAATATTCTGAATATGGTATCAGAGCCGTAATCAACGATGAACTGATAGCGACCTTTGTCTTCGCCAAGCGGTCCAACGTTAGGGCAACCAGCCTGATAACGGAGCCATAAAGGATCGGGGCCCTTCTTCTTCTGCCTCGGCTTGGGAGTCGGAGCAGGGGGAGCAGGAGCAGGGTCATCAAGATCATCAACCTGCTCCATCCAATCTTCTGGAAGAGAGACTGGAATAGCAGTACACATGTCAGCCGGTCTAGGATAGGTGACAAGAGTTCGACCATCCTCAAGAGGCTTGTAGACGGGATTTGTCGCCGTCAAGGGTGGAGTTGCAGCCGGGATATTATGTGTGGATTCATATGCCGTGATCCATGATTCAGGAATTAGCTTGAGGAGCTCTGCGCGGCCGATCTGTCTAGGAACATGAGTGATCGTAGGGATCCGATCTTCGCCGATCTGGACGAAGAGAGCTGCATTGTTGCTAGAGAATCCTGTGTTGAGATTCATGGCATGATTCTGGAGTCTGTAACAGATCTGGTAATGAAGAGTGGCTGCAATCGTCGTTTCTCTCTGTGGTGCACCAGTAAGCTGGATCAGGAACTGCCAGGCATCATGATCTTGATGACCCTGGTATGAGCTTTCTTTCTTCAGAGCTTACTGGTGCCCCATTGCTCTTTAATCATAAATCTTTCTTCAGGGCTGGGGAGGTGAGCTTAATGGCCAAAGAGCTTACTGGAGGTAATCCGAGCGTGTGGTATGAGCTTTGAAGCAAATCATAACTGTGCTCATCAGATTCCCCCACACTTGAACGTTACTTGTCCTCAAGTAAAGCAAAAGATTAACTAACCTAGAATGCAAAAAAAATCCTAACTCACTTTCGTAGGAATCACGGTTGTACTTAGCATGTGCAACAAGCCTTTCAACTCCTAGATTACCCCTAGTGGACGAGTTGTGTCTCGTGGGTGTTTGCAGTGAATATACACCCAAAATTCAATAAATAAAAGAGAATGATGTAAATTTTTCTCATGGCATAAGTAAGATAGGGCACACAATCTCAAAGAAATACTCAACTAAAGATTATGGAGCCAAAGGTTCCCCCACACTTGAATTTTATCACCCCACATCAATTCAAGTAACAAGCATGCATCAAGGTCAAGGGATCTCCTCATATTTTCTGAACACTACTCACCTTCAAGTAAACCACTCATAGCACTGATGGAACCAAAGACTTAGGCATTGAGTATTTTTGACCAAACTTTCTTTTCCAGGCATTATGGCAAAAGTGTTTTTTTTTTTTTTTTTCTCAACAACAAACTCTTTTTCTACTCTACTACTGTTCTCTGAATGACATGGTGGAGCATACACCAGACACTTAAATACTTGGTAGCTTTGCTTTTTGCATGTATCCATAAGACATTGAGACATTGATGCAAGAGTTTTTTTTTTGAGTTTCCTTCCAAGGAATTTCGATCAAGTCACCCTGCTTCATGAGGTACAGTGCCTTGTCTAGTCCCAAGGAATTCCACTTTTCTTTCTGTTTCTCTCTTTTTTTTTTTTTTTTTTCATTTACTTTCACTTTCATGCCTTGCCACAAACAAATTGGTCTCAACTACTAGCCAAAAGATCAAAGGGGTCCATAAACACATAGAGGAATCTAACCATCACATGAAGTAGCACTCATATTTTCAAACTCAATCCCCATCACCGGATACAAACCAACTACCATCCTTGAAAAGGGATTTTTTTATTATTTCGCATGCTAGGGCACCTAATTCCCTCTCACTCTCGCTTTGCAAATCGAAGAGACTTATGCACATAACCAAAAACTATCGCCACAATCAAAATTCACAAAATTCACAATTAAAGTCCAACACACCCCCCCACACTTAATTCATGCAGTGTCCTCAATGCATGCAAAAAAGAAAGAATAAGGACAAGGGAGGGGATACATACCAGGATATCAGGGGTCAAGGTAAAGAGGCCCATGGAGATCCATGGACTCTTCTTCAACTGGAGTAGGCATCTCTATGTACGGCTTCAATCTTTGGCCATTAACCTTGAAAGTAGCTCCTGTACTTGGATTGAGGACTTCAACAGCCCCATGAGGATAAGCTTTTTGAACAATATAGGGGTCATCCCATCTAGAACGCAGCTTACCTGGAAAGATATGTAAACGAGAATTGTACAACAAAACTTTCTGGCCTACCTCAAAAGATTTTCTCAAAATGTGCCTATCATGGAAAGCCTTGGTTTTTTCCTTGTAAATTCGGGCATTCTCATATGTCTCATTCCTAAGCTCTTCCAACTCAGATAGTTGGAGTTTCCTATGGGCACCTGCAGTGGGTAGGTCAAAGTTAAGCTTCTTGATAGCCCAAAAGGCCTTGTGCTCAATCTCTACAGGTAAGTGACATGCCTTTCCATACACCAGACGGTACGGAGATTGACCAAGATCGGTCTTGAAAGCTGTCGTATGGGCCCACAACGCATCTACCAACCGGTTAGACCAATCCTTGCGGTTCAGGTTGATGGTTTTCTCAAGAATTTGCTTGATCTGCCTATTTGAAACCTCAACCTGGCCACTGGTCTAGGGATGGTAGGGTGTGGCCAACTTATGGACGACACCATACTTTCTCATGAGGGCCTCAAAAGGCCGATTACAAAAATGCTTGCCCCGATCACTAATGATAGCCGGGGGAGTACCAAAATGGGAGAAGATGTTCTCCTTCAGAAATTTCACGACCACCTTGTGGTCATTGGTCTTACAAGCAACTGCCTCAATCCATTTGGACACATAGTCCACAACAAGTAATATGTACAGGTTACCAAAAGAGTTGGGGAAAGGCCCCATGAAATCAATACCCCATACATCAAACACCTCAACCACCAGAATTGGGTTGAGGGGCATCATATTTCTCTTAGTAAGACGCCCTAAGGATTGGCATGAAGAACATGCCTTGCAATAAGTAAAAGCGTCTTTAAACAGACTAGGTCAATAAAATCCACATCTGTAAAACCTTGGCATAGTCTTATTAGGCCCAAAATGGCCTCCACAAGCCTCGATCATGGCAAAAAGATAAGACAGATTGTTGCTCATGATCGGGACACATCTCCGGATTACTTGATCCGGGCAGGTCTTAAAAAGATAAGGATCATCCCAAAAGAAATACTTAACTTGTGAAAAGAAATGATTCTTATCTTGGGTGGACCAATGTACAGGTGTCACGCCCGTAACCAGATAATTAACAATGTCAGCAAACCAAGGTTCACTAGACACTACCATCAGATACTCATCAGGAAAATTCTCGTTGACTGGAGAATCAATAGTCAAGGAATTAGGCAGCCGGGATAGATGGTCTGCAACCAAATTTTCACACCCTTTCTTATCCCTAATTTCAAGATCAAATTCTTGTAACAAAAGGACCCACCTAATGAGGCGAGCCTTGGCATCTTTCTTCTGCACAAGATATTTGATAGCTACATGGTCAGTATAAACAATCATATGTGATCCAACCAAGTAGAGCCTAAACTTCTCTAAAGCAAACACAACAGCTAAAAATTCTTTCTCAGTGGTGGTATAATTAAGTTGTGCATCATTGAGAGTCCGACTTGCATAATAAATCACATGGGGCAATTTGTTGATTCTTTGCCCAAGAACAGCCCCTATAGCAAAATCAGAGGCATCACACACAAGCTCAAATGAAATTATCCAATTTGGAGCTTGAATAATGGGGGCTGAGGTCAAAGCTCTTTTCAATTGCTCAAAACTATCATGACACTCAAAAGAGAAATCAAATGGGCAGTCCTTTGCCAAAAGAGAAGTGAGAGGTCTAGCTATCTGGCTAAAGTCCTTGATGAATCTCCTGTAAAAACCTGCATGGCCAAGAAAAGATCTATTGTCCTTCACACTCTTAGGTGGTTGTAAATTGGCAATAAGGTCCACCTTAGATCTATCAACCTTGATCCCTTCTTTGGACACAATGTGACCAAGAACTATGCCTTGCTTTACTATGAAGTGGCACTTCTCCCAATTCAGGACCAAGTTCTTTTCTATGCATCTTTTAAGAACCAAAGAGAGATGATGCAAGCAATTAGAAAAAGTAGAGCCGTGAATAGAAAAATCATCCATAACACCTCTAGGAAGTGCTCTACCATATTAGAAAAGATACTCATCATGCACCTTTGGAATGTAGCAGGGGCATTGCAAAGCCCAAAAGGCATACGCCGGTAGGCAAAGGTTCCATAAGGGCATGTGAAAATGGTCTTGTGTTGGTCCTCTAGAGCAATAGGAATTTGGTTATAGCCTACATAACCATCAAGAAAACAATAATATTCATGGCTAGCTAGTCTCTCTAACATCTGATCAATAAAAGGCAAGGGGAAGTGGTCCTTCCAAGTTGCCGCATTCAATTTCCTATAGTCAATGTACACTCTCCATCCCGTTTGGATACGGGTTGGAATCAACTAATTATTGGCATTCTCAACTACAGTGACTCCTCCTTTCTTAGGTACAACCTGCATAGGACTCACCCATTGGCTATCAGAAATAGGATAAATGATGCCATGATCCAAGCATTTTAGGATCTCTTTCTTGATTGCCTCTTTCATCACAGGATTAGCCCTCCTTTGGGGTTCCCTAGAAGGTTTGGAACTCTCCATCAGATGTATATGATGTTGAACAATGGAGGGGCTAATACCTTTGATGTCAGACATGGTCCAACCTATGGCTTCCTTATGGTCCTTTAAAAGCGTAATCAACTCTTCTTCCTGAATAGAAGTCAAATCAGAAGCAATAATAACAGGAAGAGTATGATCATGTCCTAAGAAGGTATACTTGAGGTTGGAGGGCAATGCCTTCAACTCTAATGTGGGGGGCTCAATAATAGAGGGTTTGGGAATGGAAGTGGATAGGGGTCCAAGGGGCTCCAAAGGTGGTTGGATGCTCTAGACCTCAGATAAGGGGGTATCATCAACACCCTCCAATTCCTGCATGCATTCTTGAAATCCCGAATCAAAATCAATCTCAAAGAACGTATCAATATCATCGGGAAATCCTTGAAGCATATGCACCTCGTCATCCATATTAGGCTGCTTGCCCAACCTAAACACATTAAGTCAACAGAAGTATTGCCAAAAGATAATTTCATGAGACCATTCCTACAATTGATTAAAGCATTACTGGTAGCTAGGAATGGTTTACCCAATATGATTGGGATTTGGTCCTTGAAGTTGACAGTGGGTTGGGTATCTAAAACAATAAAATCCACAGGAAAAATAAATTCTCCAACCTTCAATAGGACATCCTCAATCATTTTCTTAGGAACTTTAACCGACCGATCTGTAAGTTGAACAGTAATTTTGGTCGGTTTCAGTTCTCCCAATCCCAGTTGTTGGTAGACATGATAGGGTAAGAGGTTCACACTTGCACCAAGGTCCAATAAGGCATGATCAATAGTGGTATGGCCTATAGTGCAAGAGATGGTGGGGTTTCCAGGATCTTTATGCTTGGTTGCTACTGGCTGTGAGATTAGAGAACTAATGTTAGCAGCCAAGAATGCCTTTTTGGGCACATTAGTGGTTCGCTTTTGGGTGCATAAGTCTTTGAGGACTTTAGCATAAGCGGGGATCTGGGCAATAGCATCCAACAAGGGGATATTCACCTGAACCTGTTTGAACACATTCAATATCTTCTCCATAGAAGGAGACTTCTTGTTAACCAACCTATTTGGGAAAGGGGCAGGTGGGGTATAAATTCTTTTAGGGTTGGTCTTTTTAACTTCCTCAACAGAATCTTCTTTGGTTTCCTCAACCAAATCATCTGGTATATCTTTAGGTTCATCAGACGAACCTGGAACAGTAGGCACTTCAATGGCCTCTTCAGAAGGGGGAGAGTCAACAGGAGTATGAGATGGTAAAGACTCGAGGTGCACTAGCCTTGTTGATACTCACGGCTACTCCTTAAAGTATAAACAACATTTACCTGTCTGGAGGGCCCTTGTCTGTTGGCCTTGTGCAACATTGGTTGGAGGAGCTTGGGTACCTTGCTGAATATGAACCTGATGCCTAGGATTTGGCTCAGGTTGGCTAGGTAACTTCCCTGTTTCCCTCTCATGCAAGATTGTGACAAGTTGGGTGAGTTGTTTTTCCATGTTATTGTGGCTTGTCATGAGAAGAGCTATCTTGTTGTCCATCTCATTCAGTCTTGTTGCCTCTCCTGTATTGGTAAACCCTGGGGGTTGCTGATAAGGTGCAAGGAGAGGAGGCCTAGCAGAATTAATAGAAGGTCCTGGATGAGGACGAGGGGGAAAGGGGTTAGGAGACATTCCTTAGCTTTGTGGTGCATAGTTGGGCCTTTGGGCACCAAGCTGGCCTTGATGGTTAAAGTTGGATTGGCCTGCTTGGTTCCCTTGATTCCATGAGAAATTGGGGTGATTTCTCCATCCTGGATTGTAAGTATTGCTATATGGGTTATTTTGGTAAAGAGCATTTACATTCTCAGTGCTGGAATTGCCCACCAAGGTGTTGGGGCATTCCTCAGAAAGGTGTCTAGGGGTTTGGCACCAACTGCATACCGACACATGGTTGACCTTGCTGACCGGATTAACTGGTATAGACTCTTTAAGAACTATGGACTCCAACAGTTTTATGAGGCTGTCAAGTTTGGCCTCCTTGGCTGGCATACCGATACCCCTTAGTGGTCCTTTCAGCCTCTTGGGAAGATTCCCATTCCCTAGTCTTATCAGCCAAGTTGGTTAAGAATGTCTATGCATCATTCTCCTCAGAAAAAGAAGTAAAGCCTGCTGGACACATAGACTCTACAAGTTGCTTGGTCTGATAATCAATACTCTCATAAATAATTTGGCATAGCTGCCACAATTCAAAATCATGGTGAGGGCATTCTAAGAGGAGGTCCTTGAATCTTTCCATGAATTTAGAAAAGGACTCATGTGGTTTCTGCCTGAACTGGAGCATGTTACTTTTAAGCTTATTGATCTTGTGAAGAGGGAAGAATTTTCTCAAAAAGACATGGTGAACTCATCCCATGTATTAATGGAGTTTGTTGGCAGTCCATAGAGTACTTCTTGGCCTGGTCTTTCAGGGCAAAGGGTATAAGCCTAAGCCTAACTGCATCATTAGTCAAATTCTGGACCTTAATTAGAACACAGACCTCCTCAAATTCCCTAAGGAAGAGATATGCATCCTCATTAGCCATCCCATGGAAATGGGGTAGCATGCTGATGAAGTTGGTCTTGAGTTCATAGTTATTCCCTGTAACAACAGGCAGACTAATGCATGAGGGCTGTGCAGCCCTGGTGGGGTAAAACCTATCCTTAAGAGTCTTGGGTTGTTGGTCACCCATGGTCAAAGGTGGTAGAAAAGGTGGTCTTCTAATAAGACGATTACTTGAATCACGAGTCCACACCTTAGCCACCTAAACAGATATGAGGTCTCCTTTAGAAAAATTAAAGAAAAATAAAACACTTAAAAAAATAAAATAAAAAATGTAGCGTCATAGGTAACTTAATCCTATGAGGGACACCAAAAGATGGGGGGTTGAAGCATATGAAGGACTTTAGATTGGGCGCACACTATTTCAAACATAAGAGAAACAAGAAGAGGTTTTCAAAAACTGATTTTTTTTTTTTCAAAAAAAGAAGAGAAAATAATAAACTAAAACACTTCGAACTACTTAAAAATCAGATAAATAAAATGGACAATAATCTCCCTGGCAACGGCGCCAAAAACTTGTTTGAGTTAAAATAAAACCGCAAGCGTACGGGTCAATAGTAGCTACGGGTCGAACACGAGGAGATATACGCCACTCTATTTAACTAACTTAAAAGTAATGCAAAGTGAACCAAATTAAAGTGTTAAATTAAACTAATTAAACTAACGAAAATCAATGCATCCTAACTCATAAACATCTAACAAAATTAAGGGATTAAATCGGCGTCTTAACACATGAGCATCTAACCTATCAAACTAAAGCGAATTGAAAGGAATAAAAATGCAGCCACACATACTAACCACATAAAAAGAAATAAGGGAAAAATGCATCCATAAACCACAGCCATATAAAATTAAAATAAAAGAAATAGAGGGGGAAGAAGAAGAAGATAGAGAGAGATAGAGGAGATGGAGAATGAGATTGAGAGTTTAGATAGTAAAACCTGGATGTGCTTGTATGAATGTAATTGAAAAGCTTGAATACTTGCATAAACTTACCATGGCCTCCTCTTCTAAATCTTCAAGTCTTGTCATCAACTTAAGAACTTAGACTAGAAGGCTTAAAACCTAAACTAGAATTAAGAAATTACAACCCAATTGAAGACTTAAATTGAAATTAAAACATAAACTAAACCTATTATAACCATTAACTAAAAATCATAAAAGCAAACTAGAACTTAGAAAAGCCAAAAATCACAAATTAGAAGGAGAAGAAGAGAAGAAATTTCACTAAGTGAATGAGCAATTTTTACAAGAGAGGTAGGGGGTATTTATAGGTGGAAGAGGGGAGAAGAGAGAAGATGGACGTGTAGGAGAAATATTCCCTAAGAAAAGAAAATATTCTCTTCTCTTTCCTCTTTTACAATGCCTTGAATCCTAAGAAAAAAGAAAAAAAAAATAGAAAGAAGAAGAAGAGAAGATTGTTTACATAGACCTTCTATTTTTAGAAAAGTAAACTTCCAATTCTAACAAGTGCTTCCTTTTCTTTGTAGATATCTTCTCCAAGCAATAAAATTAAAGCATCTTTGATTTTTCAACCTTACATAGATGAGAAAATATAAATCTATCCCAAGTAGAATTCCAGAAGTGCCCTTAAGAAGTTGGAGGAGAGAGAGAGTAAGCGTGATGATTAGGATTCCTTCAAGAATAAATAAAATATCCATTCTGTCCTTCAGAAAACGTGGAGCATGGGGTGCTTATGTAGGCCTCACCATTGTGTTCCTTGCGAAAAATCACCCAAAATAGACCCAAATTTTGTCCAATTCGGAGTTGGGGAGCCCAAGATATCTCAAGTTGAAGTTGAACTGCCCAGAGCCTTCCAAATGGAATCTTTCGGGTACAGTAAAGTAACTTTTGATAATTACGTTAAGGCCCCTAGAATCTGAACTTCCGCTTCACTTTGTCCCCGTTCGACTGTCAATAATTATAAATAAACCCCTGCAGACCATTTTCGCGCTTCGTTACGGAAATGGCCATAACTTCTTCGTTTCAACTCGGAATCAAGTACCGTTTGAACCGTTGCGAAGCTGACTCAATGGGCTATGCATCCATACTATTTACACCTCTAAAAAGCTTAAAAACATCTCCTCCATTTTCACAATAATTCACCTAAACCCTGAAAAGCACAAGAAAGCACCGAGTAACTCTGTCCAATGTGGTAAAATGTATGCTTTATGCCCTAAGATTTCACACATAAATGCGCTCATCAAGCTACTCCCAAATCAGTTCTAATATGATTATTCCTTACTTTATCCTTCCTAGTTTTGCCACTCATCCATCTCAACATCCTCATCTCCGCTACGCTGAGTTTATCTATATTATGCTTTTTAACTGCCCAACATTCCGCACCATACATTATAGCCGGTCGTATGACTGTCATATAAAATTTTCCTTTAAGATTAAAAAGAATACGCCGATCACACAACACTCCGGATGCACCTCTCCACTTCAGCCATCCTATTTTATGGATGAAAAAAAATTAATGAGTCTCCCTTCCCCGTTTGATAAACAACACAGGAAAGAGGTTTTTGCACTTCAAAAAGCTGGTCAGAACATAGATCTCATAATTTTTTTGGCCATTTTACAGATTGAATTTTGTTTATGGGTTAAATCTGTCTCGTCAAACTCTTGGATAGAGTCCTCCTTTTGGGAGAATGGGAGTGTGGGTATAGCAATGACTCTTCATAATCAATTCCAGTTGCTTTTTTAAGAAATTGCACATGTTCATCTGTAGTTGTACTCCTCTTTTTCTTAGGTCTTGCTGCAATGAAATTTTGGTTTGGTTCAAGTTTGTATTGAAGTAGTGCAGGAATACGAAAGAATCTTTCCAGATTCTGGTCTTAAACCCTAACTTCAGTGTTTCGACTCCTGAAGATCTAACCCTAATCTGCCTTCTCTTGGATTTGAGCTTGAGAGCCTAATTATGGCTAGGGTTCTATTATTGCCATTAAACTATCAACCCAGAACGTGAAAACAGGAACCACAAGTGAAATATTAACCAGATTTGAATAAAGTAAAGCAGGAAAGAAACAAATCTGTTGAGCAAACAGAGGGTCCATGTAGATACTTGGTGAAGATTGACAGGAGTTTGAAAGACCTGTAACTTTGTAAAAATAGAAAAGAAATGCAAAATATACTGAACAAACTTTTTGGTTTGGTACAATGTACTTTGAGTTTGTTTTTGGTCGATGTAGATAAATCACCTAAAGGGTTTATTTTATTGAAAATAAGCTTTGGGTTGGGTCATATATGTATTGGGATTTTGATCCCATGGGTTTACTTTGTAATTGACCAATTTAATGAGCCTAAAGTATGGGTAGAAAGAAAACAGGATTTGCTTCATTAGTTTAACTAGAGTTCTATTTTGAGTCTGTTTTCTTTATCATTTGACTTTCCTAGTCAATTTAGGATACCTTATTAGTTAAGGATTGGGTTAGGCCTTTCCTTTTTAGTGTCTAAGTCTATTTTTGAGTCTTCTATATAAATTTGTAAGGGAGGCCAGCATTGTACACGAATTTGATTAATGAAATTGTGGCTTGAGCCTTGTGAAAATCCTGAGATAAGCTGGGTGAGATGCCCAGGCTGAGATAGCCAACCCTTCCTTTTCCCGTTCTTCTTCCCTACTCGATCCCCATCCTTCTTCTATTTTCTTTTTTGTTTTAAAGCCTGCAACCAAGTCATCGGATGTGTATTCTGGAGTTTGCATCAAGGTTTTGAGATCCAAGAGTCATTCAACACCACTGGTTCGATTGTTGTGGCTTCTCTTTATTCTTAATTGTTGCTTCAACAGGTTACAAATTTGTGGGTTTTTTTTTTCATTTGTTACTACACCCAAGCAAAATGTTCCCTGATTTGAGTTCCCATTGTTCTCTTGGTTTCCTCATATGATTTCTTGTTTATTGGAGGGTTTTCTATTTGATCCTGCCTGGGATTA